>NC_080414.1:6097500-6397500 GCF_030265065.1 Corythoichthys intestinalis | reverse complement strand
TAATCTTTTGAATTCATTTTTCCATTAATGATTACAAGTTGTCCAGGCCCTGAGGTAGCAAAACAGCCCCACATCATGATGCTCCCCCCATCACGCTTCACGGTGGGGAGGAGTTGTGTTGGTGAGCTATTCCATTTTTCCTCCAGACATGACATTGTGTGTTACTCCCAAACAATTCAACTTTAGTTTCATCAGTCCACAAAATATTTGGCCAAAACGTCTGTGGAGTGTCCAAATGCTTTTTTGCGAACATTAAACGAGCAACAATGTTTCTTTCTTTTTTTAGACATCAATGGCTTACTCTGTGGAGTCCATTCTTGGCCATAGTTTTACATGTGTGCGCATAGATATTTGATTGTTCCAGTGATTTCTGTAAGTCTTTAGCAGACGCTCTAGGGTTGTTTTTTACCTTTCTGAGTATTCTGCGCTTAACTCTCGCCATCATATTTGGTGGACGGACACTCCTTGGGAGAGAAGCAACAGTTCCAAACTCTCTACATTTGTAGACAACTTCTTTGACTGTCGATTGATGAACATTCAGACCTTTAGAGATGGTTCCGTATCCTTTCCCAGCTTTATACAAATCAACAATCCTTGATCGCAGGTCATGAGACAGCTCTTTTGACCGAGCCATGATGCACACCAGACAATGTTTCAAATCAAGACAATTCTTACCAGGTGTATGTTTTATGGTGTGCAGGGCAGCTTTAAACGACTCATCAGTGATTGGGCACACACCTGACTTAAATTGTTTGGTAAAAAATGGTTTCAATTGCTCTTTAAGTCTCCTTAGGCAGAGGGTTCACTTACTTATTTTCCCCCTTCTGTTATTGTTTGCATGATATCCTCATTAATATATGAAAACCTATATATGTTTGGGTGGTTTAAGTTATAGCAGACACTGTTTTTACATCTGTGTGACTTTGACAAAGATCAGCTCACATTTGATGGTGATTTCATGCAGAAATGTGAGAAATTCCAAAAGGTTCAGATACTTTTTCATACAACTGTAGCTTCCGGGATTAAATATATATATATATATATATATACACATGTTGAATTTATTTATTTATTTATTTTTTTGGTGTTAATAACATGGTCACAGCCTTATATCTTGCTTGCTATTGGAAAAGTTAACCGTTGACAAAGGAGGAGGAGTTTCACCTCCTCCAGCCATCGTGTAGCACAGCTGACTCACTGACACTGAGCAACAAGCGGTGGGGGAGCATTGAGCCTTACATCTGTAAGCAAGGGATTTCTCCAAGCATTTTTGGGACATAAAAAATAGCTAATACCTTAGGGACGGTTTGACGGAACTTTGCGGTTTTGAAGCCACGGTATACCTTGAAAACGGTAATCCGCACATGTCTAGTGGAAACTGGCCGACCGCAGTAGTTGTGCAGGTTAGCAAGTTCATACAGTTTAATGTTAGGCCAACTCTGATGCAGTAGCAAAAATTAGTGGTGTTTCCCCCACTTTGATGTCTTTTTACATAACTTACAGTGGCTGCTGCTGGCTGAAAAAAACTTGCAATATCCTACTCTTCGAAGGAGGCGGAAAAGGCGACATGTTGTCGAGATGAATCTGGGCTGGGTGAGTGTGTGTAGGTGTCCGTGTGTCTGCATGTGGGGGTTAGGGTCAAGTCCTCAGGCAATCAAACGTATAACTGAACTCATTATATAACGGAAATAAGGTTGCTTAAAAGTTGGTGGGGACAATTTGAGCATCCTGAAAAGTTGGTAGTGTTATGTCCCTACCATCCCTATGCAAACCTAAGCATTTACAGTGGGGCAAATAAGTATTCCGTCAACCACTAATTGTGCAAGTTCTCCCACTTGAAAATATTAGAGAGGCCTGTAATTGTCAACATGGGTAAACCTCAAACATGAGAGAATGTGGGAAAAAAACCTGAAAATCATATTGTTTGATTTTTAAAGAATTTATTTGCAAATCATGGTGGAAAATAAGTATTTGGTCAATACCAAAAGTTCATCTCAATAATTTGTTACGTACCCTTTGTTGGCGATAACAGAGGCCAAACGTTTTCTGTAACTCTTCACAAGCTCTTCACACGCTGTTGCTGGTATTTTGGCCCATTCCTCCATGCAGATCTCCTCTAGAGCAGTGATGTTTTGGGGCTGTCGTTGGGAAACATGGACTTTCAACTCCCTCCACAGATTTTCTTTGGGGTTGAGATCTGGAGACTGGCTACGCCACTCCAGGACCTTGAAATGCTTCTTACGAAGCCACTCCTTTGTTGCCCTGGCTGTCTGTTTGGGATCATTGTCATGTTGAAAGACCCAGCCACGTCTCATCTTCAATGCCCTTGCTGATGGAAGGACGTCTTCACTCAAAATCTCTCGATACATGGCCCCATTCATTTTTCCTTTACACAGATCAGTCGTCCTGGTCCCTTTGCAGAAAAACAGCCCCAAAGCATGATGTTTCCACCCTCATGCTTCACAGTGGGTATGGTGTTCTTCGGATGCAATTCAGTATTCTTTCTCCTCCAAACACGAGAACCTGTGTTTCTACCAAAAAGTTCTATTTTGGTTTCATCTGACCATAACACATTCTCCCAGTCCTTTTCTGGATCATCCAAATGCTCTCTCGCGAACCGCAAACGGGCCTGGACGTGTACTGGCTTCAGCAGGGGGACACGTCTAGCAGTGCAGGATTCGAGTTCCTGGTGGCGCATTGTGTTACTGATAGTAGCCTTTGTTACTGTGGTCCCAGCTCCCTGTAGGTCATTCACTGGGTCCCCCTGTGTGGTTCTGGGATTTTTGCTCACCGTTCTTGTTATCATTTTGACGCCACGGGGTGAGATCTTGCATGGAGCCCCAGATCGAGGGAGATCAGTGGTCTTGTATGTCTTGCATTTTCTAAAAATTTCTCCCACAGTTGATTTCTTTACACCAAGTGTTTTACCAATTGCAGATTCAGTCTTCCCAGCCTGGTGCAGGTCTACAATTTTGTCTCTGGTGTCCTTCGACAGCTCTTTGGTCTTGGACATCGTGGAGTTTGGATTGTGACTGACTGGCATTGTGGACAGGTGTCTTTTATAACGATAATGAGTTAAAACAGGTGCCATTAATACAGGTAACGAGTGGAGCCTCGTTAAACCACGTTAGAAGTTAGACCTCTTTGACAGCCAGAAATCTTGCTTGTTTGTAGGTGACCAAATACTTATTTTCCACTGTAATTTGGAAATACATTTTTTAAAAAGTCAAACAATGTGATTTTTTGTTGATTTTTTTTCCCCACATTCTGTCTCTCATGGTTGAGGTTTACCCATGTTTACAATTACAGGCCTCTCTGATCTTTTCAAGTAGGAGAACTTGCACAATTGGTGGTTGACTAAATACTTATTTGCCCCACTGTACATGGAAAACACGTCCCTACTTACAGAATTTTCAAGTTATGAAACTACTTCCAGAATCAATTCATTTCGTAAGTAGAGGTACCACTGTATAACTTTTTCGACATTTCGGCACACCCTTAGCCTATATAGCTTTCAAAAAAACTGAAGCTATTAATGATCGCAAGCATGTGTTTGAGAAGCCCCTTGTGGGCAAATAAGCACGTTTATGATGATAATGCATCACCTTCGAAATCTTGACTTACTGTATTACTCTTCATTAACGCACTGCTGTGATTATGATAGGCCTTTCCACTGCAGCTTCATTTCCCAGGAACTTCTAAACACAACACTCACTGGGGTGCTTTTGATTGCTCTTAATTGTGAGTGGGTGAGCATCTTATTACCTGTCTCCTTAATAACAGCTTTAACCATGTTTGAAAACTTTAAAAATGCCTGCGCATAAGGGGCACGCTTGCAATATTTTGTCGTGAGTAGTGTTTGTTCAGTGCACCAAGAAAAAAGCTATAAAACATTTCCTTATCAAACTACACGCAAGGTGTTCTATTTAATCTGTCAAGTGGTCTAACTAGCGAAAAAGTGAAAGTGGCAAGCAAACAAGAAGCAGTCATGTTGTCGCATTCAAACTCACCGTCTTCTAACACGGCAGCGTATCCTACCTGGTTATAGCTGTGCACGGCTCCTCCAACCTGCCCGCTGCGCTGAGGAGATCCTGCGGAGATGTTGTCGCTAAGGGCGAGGGTCTGGTTGCTATGGTAGCTGGCAGAGTACTGGAGCGAAGCCTCCGGGGTGGAGTTGAGCTGCAAGGAACTCTGGGAGAGGAGCGCCGGTCCTACGGATGGAGACGGGAGTCAGTTGGATGGGGGTTGAGTTTGTCATGCCAGCGCGCATGTATGAATGTATATATAGAGAGAAAACAGTGAGAAAGACCAGAGAGCGATTCAAAGAGTAGCGGGGGATGAAGGGGAGCGAGTGAGAGGCGAAGAGTGAAATGGGAAAGCAAGAGAGGGAGAGAGAGAGCAATTTAGAGCAGATAGTGCAGCAGTGCAGCACTCCGTGAGTTGGAGATGGCATACATAATTTATTAGCAGAGGGAAAGAGAAACAGAGGAACAGAGAACATGGGAGGATGAGGAGGAGGTAGAGGAAGGCTGGAAAGAAGTTGCAACGGACGGAACAACTCGATAGGTTTCTTCCCATGTTGGAAGTTACTTTTTACCGTCGGTTTGAACAAATCTCGACTTGAGCCTTCTTCACAATGTATGAATGTTATACTTTGGCAAAGTATCGGAGGTAAAAACTGCTTTTCAAAGCTAGCTTTTCTGCTTTTAAGCCTCAGGGTGCTGGGTAATCACACCCAGATAGCAGACCGACGTTGAATAAACGTTGATTTTCCATCAAAATCATCAGTATAGTTGACATCGAAATTTTCGACAATAGACAATGTTGAATCAATATTGCAAATACTAATGACACCTGACAGTGACGTTGAAACAACGTTGTTCTATGGTATGTCAGCCAATGGTTGGGTTAACATTGTTGTGAAGTTGATGAAATAACATTGACAAATAGTTGATTTATGATTGACCGGGAAATATGATTGAAAAGTTGTCGAATTATAGATCAGCGGGAGTTATAGTCCCAAAATAGTTGTTTTTGTGGTTGACCCGGAAAACAGCAAATCATCCCAAACTAGCTCTGCTGGAGACACTTCATTTAAGCATAGCCGTATTTAACCCTTTAATGCCAGCAATATGAAGCAATTATCAGAGAATCCCAAAATTTGAAAAATAAAGTCCGAATGAAACCTTTTTTTCAAATTTGTAAGAAAAGTCAAAATGAATATGTGTAATAAGCGGTCAGATATCTATAACCCTTGCTAAATCCTGTTTGGTTTTCTCATGGAACCTGCAAATGCATGTGTTGACTTGCATCCATCATTTTTTATTTCATTAAGAAATGTCAAAAATCTGAATTAGTCTCAAAATAATGAAATTTTAGGTGTATCAAATGTGATACATTTGTCAGGGTTAAAGGTAGGCCTGTTGAGGTGGGAGGTGTGTCCAAACTTTTGGCCTGTACTGTATAGATATACAGTGGGGCAAATAAGTATTTAGTCAACTACTAATTGTGCAAGTTCTCCTGCTTGAAAATATTAGAGAGGCCTGTAATTGTCAACATGGGTAAGCCTCACCCATGAGAGACAGAATGTGGAAAAAAAAAACAGAAAATCACATTGTTTGATTTTTAAAGAATTTATTTGCAAATCATGGTGGAAAATAAGTATTTGGTCTATACCAATAGTTCATCTCAATATTTTGTTCTGTACCCTTTGTTGGCAATAATGGAGGCCAAACGTTTTCTGTAACTCTTCACAAGCTTTTCACACACTGTTACTGGTATTTTGGCCCATTCCTCCATGCAGATCTCCTCTAGAGCAGTGATGTTTTGGGGCTGTCGTTGGGCAACACAGACTTTGATCTCCCTCCTCACACCGTGGCGTCAAAATGATAACAAGAACGGGGAGCAAAAATCCCAGAACCACACGGGGGGACCTAGTGAATGAGCTACAGAGAGCTGGGACCACAGTAACAAAGGCTGCTATCAGTTACACAATGCGCCGCCAGGGACTCAAATCCTGCACTGCCAGACGTGTCCCCCTGCTGAAGAAAGTACACGTCCAGGCCTGTCTGCAGTTCGCTAGAGAGCATTTGGATGATCCAGAAGAGGACTGGGAGAATGTGTTATGGTCAGATGAAACCAAAATATAACTTTTTTGGTAGAAACACAAGTTCTCTTGTTTGGAGGAAAAAGAATACTGAATTGCACCATACCCACTGTGAAGCATGGGGGTGGAAACATCATGGTTTGGGGCTGTTTTTCTGCAAAGGGACCAGGACGACTGATCTGTGTAAAGGAAAGAATGAATGAGGCCATGTATTGAGAGATTTTGAGTGAAAATCTCCTTCCATCAGCAAGGGCAGTGAAGATGAGACGTGGCTGGGTCTTTCAGTATGACAATGATCCCAAACACACAGCCAGGGCAACAAAGGAGTGGCTTCATAAGAAGCATTTCAAGGTCCTGGAGTGGCCTAGCCAGTCTCCAGGTCTCACCCCCATAGAAAATCTGCAGAGGGAGTTGAAAGTCCGTGTTGCCCAACGAAAGCCCCAAAACATCACTGCTCTAGAGGAGATCTGCATGGAGGATTGGGCCAAAATACCAGCAACAGTGTGTGAAAAGCTTGTCAAGAGTTACTGAAAACATTTGGCCTCCGTTATTGCCAACAAAGGGTACATAAAGTATTGAGATGAACTTTTGGTATTGACCAAATACTTATTTTGCACCATGATTTGCAAATAAATTCTTTAAAAATCAAACAATGTGATTTTCTGTTTTTTTCTTCCACATTCTGTCTCTCATGGTTGAGGTTTACCCATGTTGACAATTACAGGCCTCTCTAATATTTTCAAGTGGGAGAACTTGCACAATTTGTGGTTGACTAAATACTTATTTGCCCCACTGTATGTCGAGGTACCACTGTACTTAAATAATTTTTAAAAAGTATATATTTTATTAGTCAACTTTGCTTTTTCTTGTGTCTGTAAATAAAGCAGTACCTCTAAATATAGGCATATTTGAAAGCATATAAAGCATCAAGGTGGAAAATGAAAACATAACATTGATTTAGCATTGTCTCAATATTATTAATCATAGAAATGACATTTAGGTTTTGTAAGGATTTCAATGTTGAAACAACATTAAACGAGGGTGCAAAAGTGATGACAAATCAATGTCTGGTGTCAACGTTGATTCAACGATATAAGATCAACAGCAGAATGTTGATTCAACATCTTTTCAATGTCAGTCTGCTATCTCGGCAGTTATTTAATAACAGTGAACATAATAATGAAAAAAAAAAAGGTAACATAATAAATCATACGTAAAGCTAACAAATGAATGTCAATATTCCTACGTATATACACTTGCATGGCCTGCCTTTACAATAAGTGTAATGCTCAATTCTGATTTAAAGAGATACATTAAGTAATACAGTTACGATTTATTATTTTTAGTTTACTATGATAACAGGAAAACTAGCTAGCTAGCTCTAATATGTTGCTAAACCTAACTACATTAGATAAGTGTTATAATAATATGATCACAAGCACCGTTATCCTTGTAAAGAAAGTCCATTACCGCTATTGCATTGAATATGGATCTTGAACAGGTGTATGAATCGTAGCCAATGACTGTATTTTAAAAAATAAGTGACACTAAGTAGGTCACTGTTAGCAAACCTCTCAATAGTTAGTGGTGTGGACGAGTGACAATTTATTCCTTTTAGTTGTGATGATAGTAAAACTGCCCTGCATGACACTCTAGCTAGCTCTGCTACGTTGCTAAACCTAATTTAATTAAATAAGTGTCAAAACACTATGATCACAAGCACTATTATCTTTGTAAAGAACGTCCATTACCGCTATTGTGTTGAATATGGATCTTGAACAGGTGTATAAATTGTAGCCAATAACTGTATTTTGAAATATGAGTGACACTAAGTAGGTCACTGTTAGCAAACCTCTCAATAGCCAGTGGTGTGGACGAGTGCGTTTGTGTTTATATCACATTGTGTTTTATTCAAGGGCAGTTAGGTCTGTGACTTGTGCTCCCATCGCGCATATATATTTCATTAGGCAACTATTTTTAATCCCTCGCTGTCTCTTTTCATTTCTGACAAAAAGACTGATATGCTTGTGATGTGCTTAATTACACCTCTCATGGTGGATGCACCACATTAATGAAATGCTTACAAGGGTTACGCGGTGGTTAATGGTTAGTTGCGGCTATACAGAAAAAAAGCGGTGTTGCTGCATATTCCAAGAAATATTTAGAAGGAAATTCTATAAAATATGTCAATGAATAACATTCCACGAGACTGGCACAAAGTGTATCGTGCCAACACAACCACAACGCAGTAAAGAAAATGAATGAATGGGTATGATTATGATATATGTTACTGTAGGGTGACCATATTTTGATTTCCAAAAAAGAGGACACTCAGCCCGGCCTCAAGATACTTGAATTTTACTCGAAGTTCACTCAAAGATGTCTATATCAATTTAATATATTTAAAGTGTGCCCCCTCACTCTGAATGGGAAAATGCAGTTTGAAAAAAAAAAAATAATAATAATAATAATAATGACTAATATATTATATATATATATAAAATGCAGACCCATGGAAATGTAGTCCAGTCAATACACATACACATAGTAGGCTATTTACCAACTAAACATTTTTATAAATTACTATCACGACAATTGTCCTTGACAAATTGTTATTCCTATTCAATTGATATTCTCATTCAATGTTCTAGATTGCACACAAACAATAAGCGAAGTAAACGGACAAACTATTCAACCAGCATGTTTCCAAACGTAGCAGTTCAAAACTACGTTTCCCATAATGCTTAGCATGGTTTAGCTTACTGATAGCTAGCGGAGGCAAAAATCAAACTTTGCTAGAAAAGTTTACAATCATCGGCAGCGCAACGATGCGTCACCAAATGGAATTTTACAGTCAAAGCTCCGACAGATGTCAACAGTTGCCATTATTTACCTATTTATCGTTAAAAACTTAACAACTGGGCAGGCGTTGTGGCCAAATTGTCAACCCAGTAGATGGTGGTAATGCCTCATGATAGGGGTAAACTGGCAACAAAAAACAAGAAGAACTACTCCTTCCCTCCCTTCTCGTAGGAGCCATGTCAAATGCTGCCACCCAGCGGCCGGAGGGATTCTCTTCAAATTGGTCCCTTGAAAAATCATAAAAACCGGACATTTTTGTGAATGTATAAAACCCGCCCGGACGACGAGGATAGTACGTGAAAGTAGGACTTGTCCGGGCAAAAGAGGACGTTTGGTCACCCTATGCTAATGGTACAGTATTTTCAACCTCAGAGCACAATTGCACAAATCATTTTTAAACAACTTTGGAAAGCAGTAGGAAACAAAACAAATCAACAAATAAGAGTTTGGTTGCCTCCTTTGCAGGCAAGGGGAACAAAGACAGAACTTGCTAATATGCTAATGCTATTATTTTCATCAAAAGTTAAACTGTATTTTTTATACTATGAGCCACTACTACAAGTAGCAATTCTAGTGCCATTGCTAGTCGAGTTTGTCAAGAAACATAATGATTGAATTACGGAAGAATTTTCGGTCTGTTGATTGGTGCCACTACTGAAGAGCAATCTCAGGCTAACCATGACTAGTTTGACATGTTTATTTTTACAGACATGTAGTGTAGGGCTGCAGCTATCGGTTACTTATGTATTAGATGAATCCATCAATTAGTTCAAATAATCGTGTAATCGGATTAGGAACATTTAATGTGTTGCAGAATGAATTTTAGGACATGTAAAATAAAGGCAAGCTTAGACTGCACTTTAAGAAGAGTATTAAATGCGAAGACAAAATTCCTGATTTTCTTCAAACAATGCAGGATTGCACTTTCATTTAACAGGAGCAAAAAATACATTTAAAAATAAACATTCCTGAGCTCAGCCTTAAACGGTCTTAAAAAATATAAATGCAGCTCTATGTACAACAAAAGAACAATTGGCTAACATGCATAGCAAAAGTCCGCTAGCTTAAATGCTATACTGCTATGCTATACTATGCCAATGTTTAAAAAATTTTTTTTTTTTTTAATGCTTTTAATAAATCATTCAAACACATATTCCCACAAAAACCGCCACCACAAAAGTTGTAGAATAAAACAAACAACAAAAATATATTAAATCCATATATCAATATATCAAAACAAAGCATCACAACGCCACTAATTAAACGAATCCTCAAAGCAGCGAAATTTGATTCAAAGCTTTTTTCTAATCAAATTACTCGAGTTAATCGATTAACACTGAAAGGCGTCAAAAGACCCCGATACAAAACTGACTACTGTCAAACAATAGACCACTCAAAGAAGCAATCAAGCAGGTCACCTCCCTACACACTCCTGTGGAGTCGCTGCCTAGGTGTGACTTGGGGGTTTGACTCTGGACAGCTGCAATTAGCATCTTGAATATAAGGGGCAGTTTATATGGTGACTCTGCGACACGAAGACGCAATGACTGAGTAGCGGAATTGCCTCGTGTGCATATGGTGTTGGCGAAGACGGAAGGTGAAGACGAAAAATTCTGAATCCTGCCTCCAAAGTGGAGGAATTTGATTGCGGGGGCTTGAGGGGAGCTGGCTCCGCATGCATATCAAAAGCTCCTGCCGCGCGGGACCCGCGCCGATAACGTCAGCACTCGTACAAGTCACATTGGGCGTGCGCAGCTGTACTATTAAACATTAAAAACAGCAAATGGCGGCAGCAAATGTTTCCATTTTTGTGCCTTTCTGAACAAAGAAAATGCCATTGCTTGGAGTGGGCGGACATGTTGTCCTCCGGGCTGAGGAGGTCAAACTTCATCATTCGCTGTCGCCTTGTAAATCTGCACTGCCCCCTCTTCTCGGAGAGTCACCATGTAAACTGCCACTATGAGACGGGTGGACTTCTTGGTGGGTCTCGCAAAGGAATTGGCTAACTCGTGGGCGCAAAGAAGGCGCAGGAGGAAAAATTGGTTTGACAACAACCTCCAACACCTAGCCCCTGTAAAAGGGCGAAGTGTTATTTGTCACTACATATTTTTTTTAAATTTATCTATTTTTTTTATTATTACACCGTCCCTTGTACAATAGGCAAACTGCAGCTTTTGAAAGATTTAAAAGGGTTGTCCGCCTGATTGCCTGCCTGAACGGTCCACTGTCCGACAAGCAACAAGTGTCCAACTGAAGAAGCCTACTCGGAAGGGGGAGAGAAAATGACCTCTTAAGGTGTTCATGACCTCAGACAACCAGCTAATGCCACCTCTCTGTTTCCATACAGTTTACAAACACATACAGTATGTGTGAGACATACTGTAAGTCTGACCACAGTATGGTCCATACAAATAAAAAAAACCTGATGAGTATGTTCCATTCGGTTTTCACAGAGGATAAAACTGGAAGAGTTGAAGGGACAAGTAAACACTTAAAAAGAAAAGTCACATCCTGTCAGTAGTTTGGTCTATTTTATGGTGGCTTTTTCACCACAACCTGTCTTCTGGGTTTGAAAGTGACAACAGGCCAGCTAGAACAACACCAGTTTACACTTCCCCCATCAACCAAGGCACCCCTGCCCTGCAAACACTCGAGATGCTAATTGGAGCAATCAAATCCTGTGGTTTTACGAGTGTGAATAGGAATGACTAATGAGGACCATAGTGCTTACAGAAGATATGCTGATTAGGGTCAGATGATCCTTCTCTGGTTACGAAAGTGATTTGTATTGACTGATCCACCGTTTGTAGTGTTAGGGGCAGTTTACATGGCGACTCTGCGACACAAAGACGCAATGACTGAGTTGCGGACTCGCCTCGCGTGCATATGGTGTCGGCGAAGACGAAAAATTCTGAATCCTGCCTCCAAAGTGGAAGAATACGATTGCGGGGGGTTGAGGTGGGCTTCCTCGGCATGCATATCAAAGGCTCCTGCGGCGCGAGACTGCGTCGTTAACGTCAGCACTCGTACACGTCACATTGGACGCGCGCAGCGGTGCTACTAAACATTAAAAACAGCAAATATGGCGGAATGTCGGCTTTAATTTACTGCTTTAATAATATTTTTTTAATTAAATATGTTGAATGTTTCAATTTTTGTGCCTTTTTGAACAAAAGAAAAATGACATTGCTTCGAGTGGGCGGGCATATTTTTTTTCCGAGCTGAGGGAGCTTGGTGGGGTCAAAGATCATCATTCTCTGTCGTCCAGTAAATCTGCACTGCCCCCTAGGGCCTGGCATGAATACTACATCGTTTTCATGCGGAATCGCGACATTGTTCAAATGGAGACGCAAATGCAAATTTGACATTTTTCGTATTCTCGGAGAGTCACCATGTAAACGGCCCCTTAGTGTTGATAGTCGCAGCACTAATCCAGTGTACTACATCAAAGCTGCTATGCTAGCGCCAACAAACTGCTAACTGCCATGGGCTGAAAATAACGTACCCTTTATAGAGTTGAATTTATAGTAAACTTTTCCCAAACAATTTTAGCTGTCTGCAACTTAGTATGGTTCTTAAAGAGGATTATAAAGGAAATATAAAGGCGGAAAATAGGAGATATAAATGCTTTTATTGTACTGAAACCACATAACAACACACTGTCGATATTTTATTTTTAATCAAAGTACATTTTCCGTATGAAATCCTTCTAAATCCTCCTTGAGACTATGTTTTAGACAGGTGCTCCAACTCCAGCGTTCATTTTTCAGAAAAAGGCTTCCAGACCGCGACGCCGATAAGAAATAAACAATGAGCGCCATTTTGAAAGCCTACCATGAGTGCCTACCCCAGAAAAACTAAAGTTGTCTTATTTTTCAGTCTCTATCATCCGACGACTTTCTCCCTGCAAACTGAGATCAACCTCCTCAGTTTCTTTCCTTCACAAAACACTTGTCTTATCCCATCCCCATGCAATCCCTTGCTTGTCATGAATTATTAACTATTACTTTGTGTGAGCCGGAGCTCCCAAAGCAGTCAAAGAGAGCTTTGGTGTTACCGTACGAAAAAAGAAATATGTACAGTACGTGTTTGTTTCGGGATATGGGTTGGTGCAGGCTACTGGGAGTATGGAGGTCATATATTTAGTGTTGTATGAGTGAGGCTGAATGTATTACATGCATTCATTAAAAGCTGCGCGTGTGTATGCGTGTGCCTGCGTGTAGGCACTAAAACCTCCAAAAATAAAAAGATGATGGCCATGACTGAAAGAGGAGTTTAAAGATACAATTCACACGTCAATTCGTGACAACGGGAACTTAACTTTTGAAAAATGATTATTATTTTACCTCATGTCACATTCGCTGCATGATGAATTGAATTAATCAGCACCCACACATTGAGATGCAAGTGGGAGATGTGCATTTGCAAAACAGCAGGAGCACCACAATGGAAGCTTTCATAAAATCATTCTCTTTCTTATTTCCACCAGGCACGTTTCAAAATGATCGCTCACTTACACATGCTAAACTGTTTCTTATCTGAATATAACAGAAAATGGATTGATGGAAGCTACACCCGCAGCTATCATAACCCAACCATACATTATCATGCAATACATTTACCGTAATTTTCAGACTATAAGACTACTTTTTTCCCCTCATTTTGAATCCTGCAGCTTATAGTCCAGTGAGTGCGGCTTAATTAGTTCGGTTAATAGGCAACCCTATTTCATAGCGACGTCATAACACTGCCATAAGACCGTAATAATTATGGCATAACACTATCATGGGCATTATTGAATGCTTAACACAAATATAATTAAGTGTCATTCGGCAAATTATGTCACTAACTCCATTTATGTCCAGCTCGGATCACAAATGAGACGTCGCTACAGTAATCACATGACTCCATTATACCAATCAGACACAAGCTTTCCTATTCAATCACGCGGCGTCGTGAAGCACCGTAAAAAATTTAGTTTTCGACAGCGCGCTGCCGTCAACATGACTCAAAAGCAGGGATTTTAATCCCTCTCCCAGTTTTTATTTGGCACCGATTGACCACGGAAAACCAGAGATATGATCCTTTTAGTTTCATAGTATGAAAAATTTTATCTCCACTAGAGGGCATTCATGCTCTTTGGACGGATAATGCTTCATTTCTGTACATTTTTTTTTCGCCTGGCCAGAATTCAATGATTTTTTTGGGTATTTCTTTGGCTTAATGTGGTTATGTAATAGGTTACGGAAAAATAATAACAGTAGTATTGAGTTCATTTTTTTTTTTACACTTGTAGATTTAGTGAATTTTTCTTTTATCCCAGACAATAGTTACACGTGGTTTAAATACCTGACATGCGGAAATGTTCGCCAAAACATGTCAGGTATTTAATCCACCTATAACTATTGTTTGGGATAAAAGAAAAATTTGACTAATATATTAATAACAGTTTATATAGATACCACTGTTTATAAAAAAGATATATATATATATAATAAATCATACAACACAAGCAGTTACTCACAATGTTACTAATTACTTGAGTATTCTATACACCAAATAATGTTTTTTTTTACTTGTACTTGAGTACATTTTTATTGATGACTACTTTTACTCCCACTTGAGTAATTTTGAAGTAACACTACTCTTACTGGAGTAAAATTCAATGATTAATTTTTGTATTTCTTTGGCTTAATGTGGTTTTGTAATAGGTTACAGTATAGTATAATAATAACATTTTATATTGATACTATTATTTTAAAAAACAACAACAACAGAAAACAAACATCACAAGCAGTTTCTCACAATGTTACTCATTACTTGAGTTTTTTTTTCTTCACCAAATACTTTAGTTGTACTTGAGTACATTTTTGGATGACTACTTTTACTTTAGTAACATTATTTTGAAGTAACACTACTCTTACTTGAGTAAAATGTGTGGCTACTCTACCTATCGCTGCCAAAAATCAACAGAAAATGACCTGTAAATGCCCCAAAACCAACACGAAGTGACCCGTAAATGCCCCAAAATGAAAAGGAAGTCACCGAAAACCAACAACAAATGTGGAAATGCTCCAAAATTTAGTCATTGCCTTGCATTGGCTGCCAGTGATGACCATAGCAGGGTGGCAACCCTCCCACTTCAAATGGATTGGATGTCTAATAGAGATAAACTCATTCCAATTCACAGCAGAAGGATGAAAATAGCTTATTTTATTGTTTATTAGTTGGTTTGTACTAGGGGTGTGACAAAATATCGAAATGGTGAGATATCGTGATACTTTGTATCCCAAAAGGTTATCGATATGCTCCTGCCAAGAATCGAGATATCGTTTTAAAAAGGTAATGTAATGTAAACTTGTGCATTTATTGAAGATTTAACCACAGCCACCTCCCCAGTGCCTTTGCCTGACATGCAGCCCCATATCATCAAGGACTGAGGGAATTTTTATGTCTTCTTCAGGCAATCATCTTGTAATCATCTGTAAATCTCACTGGAACGGCACCAAACAAAAGTTCCAGCATCATCACCTTGTCGAGAGTCTGCATTGGACAAGGTGTCAAGAGTCAAAAATCTGCATTGGACAAGGTGATGATGCTGGAACTTTTGTTTGGTGCTGTTCCAGTGAGACCTTAAATGGCCCAAAATTACCTAATCGCTTGGCATTGACTGCCACTGACAGCAATAGACTTTCAATCCGTTTGAAGTGGGAGGGGTGGCAGCGAATGAACATTCGTTCATTCGCTGCCATCCCTCCCACTTCAAATGGATTAGACATCTACTAATGATATGATTCCAATTCACAGCGGAACCTTGTTTTTCTGTTTATTAGTTGTTTGTAGAATATCCTAGAATGATTTCCTGACCAGTGTATCGATAATCGTATCGCCATATCATGAGATCATTGTTATTATGAGCCTTGTATTGCAAATCCGATCATATTGTGCGGTACCTACAGGTTCCCACCCCTAGTGACCAGTGCACTAAAATAAAATTCTATTTCTTCTGACCAAATCCAACAACTGATGCTGAAACGGATGTTTTTGTTGTTGTTTTCTACTTCTGAAAAACTGCCTTATCATGGTTTAACTAACTAAACTTGATAAGGACAAAAAGACCTGGATCTTTCTACAGCTGAAAGAAAATTGAAAAATATACACATAATTATTTCCTATCTACAAATGAACACGCTTGAGAGCAAATCTGAATAAATCCCTGATGTTTGTTTTTTTGCACGCTTGTGGAAGTGTGCTTTGTTTTGGTTGGAAGGTCTGCTTTGAGGTGTGTCAAGAACACAGCAGTGTGTAAAATAATTAGGATTCAATCAGACCGTATTAAAGTCCCCTGTTGCTTCTGAAAACACACACACAAAAAGCACACTTACGTTCGACACCATCAAGGATTCCTGACTCCTGGAGGGAGCGAATGCAGGAATCCACCAACTCCAAACCTGTAGTCAATTCATCCTCAATATCCTTTTGTCCATCTGCTGAGAAAATAGAAACAAAAATCAATGATTTTGGAATTGTGAACAACACACACTTAAAATTGTCATCTTTCATATAGAGTAGCTAGTATTTTAGGGATGTCCCAACCGCATATTTTTGCACCCTAGTCTGAGTCACCCTATTTTGAGTCCCGATCAGATATAAAGTGTTGTTTAAAAAAAAAAAAACTTTTTAACATGTTACCGTCCCACCGTGCCGCCTTCATAATGTGAATTATTTCTAAACAAAAATAATGTAGAAAAATGCTTCTTTATTAAATGCTTTATTGAGTGAGATCACTCAAATCCATTCATGCTAACGCTCACTTACACAATGAGTTGCCACAGCAGTATGGAACCCCCATAAGGTTTGGGGTTCCATATAGCACACTACTGCTAGTGTTTTACAAGCTAAACGATGATTGACACATTCGGGCCTTTGATGGTAGAGCTACCAAGCTTCTCTGGCAAGATCAAAGCTACACCCCGTCAATCATCGTTAATGTTAAATAGCTAAGTCTAGTGCACTGCTGACCGATGATGTTAATCTTACTCTTAAAAAGTAATTAATTACAGTTACAAATTACTTCTCCCAAAAAGCTATTGCGTTAGTAACTCTGTTACCTGGACGTAAGAGTAATTAGTACTAGGCAAAGTAACTGGTGATAATTTTGGGAGGCTTGGCAGCGATCGCATCGCCGTCAATGGCAGTGAAAAATGATCACTCATTTCAAATGAATTAATGACTATTTTAGGTCGGGTGTCGAAAAGGATTATATGTCGGTGCGATCGTATGTCAAGTTACCAATGTATATATCGTATTGGCCCAAATATAAGAGGGTGTTTTTTTGCATTGAAATAAGCCTGAAAAAGAGGGGGTCGTCTTATATTCATCGTCTAGACAGTATACCCATTCACGACGCTAGATGGTGCCAGATATTATTGAAGCGATGTTCGGTCATGACAGATCTCAGCTACTCTCCCAATTCACGACGCTAGATCGCGCCAGATATCATTGAAGCGATGTTCTGTCATGATAGCTCTCAGCTACTCATTATTTTATTGCAATGTTTTTACTTATTCAGCTTTGTTTCAAGACTACAGTTACAGTTAGACTTCACTTTGATGGTTAAACAAGAATATCATAGAAAAATTCTTCTTAATTTAATGCTTCATTGAATGAGTCCACTCAAATCCACTCACGTTTTGACACCCAAAGGGTTTTGGGATTCCATATAGCACACTATCGCTAGTGTTTTAAAAGCTAATTGATGATTGACACATTCGGGCCTTTTATGGTAGCACTACCCAGCTTCTCTGGCAAGATCAAAGCTTCACCCCTGTCAATCAGCGTTGACGTTAAAAAGCTACTAAATCCAGGGCACTGCTGAACAAGAAAACAGCAGGAGGGACTGTGAGAGGCTGTACAAGTATGAAGCAGAAAAACAAAAATAAATTAAATTTAAATTTTTAAATTAAAAACCTGATTCTTTTCACCCAATTTCCATCCTCTGGAAAAAAAATGGCGCGATCAGCCCAATTTCCGATCACGCAATCGGATTGGGATATCCCTAGTAGCTTTGGGTAGGGATGTCCCCTACCAGATCGGAAATTGTGCCTGATTACGTCCCTTTTAATAAGATCAGACTCGGGTGAAAAAGATCGGGTTTTTAAAAGGTATTTATTAATTTCTACTTTTAATTATTAACTCATTGGCTGCCATTGACTGCGATAGACGTCCAATCCATTGATTGGGGGGGTTGGCAGCGATCATATCGCCGTCTATGGCAGTGAAAACTGATCACTCATTTCAAATGAATTTAACAACTATTTTTTGTCGGATTTCGAAAGGATTATATGTCCATGCGATTGTATGTCGAGGTACCACTGTATATATATAAAAGAAAACAATGATTTGTACACGTACACATGCATTTATCTTATTAATTTAAAACAAAATACTGTATCTAGCTTTTTATTGGGAAAAAAAAAAAAAAGTTTAAAGTGCAAAGTAGCAAAGGATCCCTGTATGTAACGATTACAGATGTCTTAGATCCGATCACGCGATAAGAATTCGAGCCCGAGCACATTGGAATTTGTCGAAAAACATTTTTTTGAATGGCTACAAAGCAAAAAATAATTAGTGATGTATTAGTAAATAAATTACCGTATTGGCCCGAATAATAGATGGCCCTGGTTATAAGACGACCCCCTCTTTTCAAGACTCAAGTTTGAAAAAAGACTTTTTGAACACCAAATGAATTTTTATACAGAAAATAATTACAGTACATCCGAAACAAATGATTATAAAAATATATTTGGGAGAAAAAGCATGTTATTTTGCCTCATTCAAATCTTAATATCTGAACATTTAAATATGTAAACTAAAGTGCAATCACATTCGTAAATGAATAGCTTCTGGTTTTTGAAACGTAAATAAACCAATCTATTGTGATAAAACAACAAAATTGCAATAACTGAATTAACCATCAAAGTGAAGTCTAACTAACTGTAGTCTTGAAACAAATCTGAACAAGGAAAAACATTGCAATAAAATAATGCAAACTGGTTAAACTAAAAAGAGTAGTTGAGTTCTGTCATGAAAGAAAATCGCTTCAATGATATCTGGCGCCATCTAGCGTCATGAATTGGTATAATGTCTAGACCGCCAATATAAAACGACCCACTTTTTTTCAGTGTTATTTCAATGCAAAAAACACCGTCTTATATTCGGGCCAATACAGTAATTATTTGCCGAGTATGCGGAGTATTTGCCGGTATGGGGTCAGTACTCGTTATCGGCAGATCCTCAAAATCAGGTGACTCGGAACTCGAAGTGCAAAAATATATGATCGGGACATTTCTAGTTAGCGTTGTTGAACTGTGAATTGTTAATTACCTTGAGCATTCCAACGAAACTGTTCATCTGCCGAACTGCAAAAAAAAGCACAAACACAAATACATGTTATTTTGTACAAAATCGTACAGCCCCACTACACAGATGCCACAAATCTTTGAAACTTTTTCGATACATTAACCTGCATGGTACAGGTAACGCGACCAAAGTAGGTTGTTCGTTATATAAAATTGGATTAAAGTGTGAGAAAAAACTTTTATGAGACAGGTCTGATAGACATAAGAAACCATCTAGGGGAGTACAGCGGCATTCTATTTTCTTGCAAACATCCGCTAGGAATACCGCAACACTATCCCAACAGGCTTCTACTTTCTTAAAATAGTGCAAAGACACTTTACATAACTGCACTCTCTATGCAAAGATTTACATATTATTTTTTAATTTATTTTGCAAAAACACCCAAAAGTGTCGATTTGGTAGTTCTCAAGGAAAGTCCAGGAAGTCATCTGGAAAAACCACAGCACCCATTTCCTTTATGAGTCATTAACCTTCAACTTGAAGAGCATCACTCTAATAAAACAGCTACACACTTCGTTCGAGTGAGTCTACCCAAATCCTCTAGTTGCTTCCCTTTACACATAGTAGCACTTAGCGTGTTCAGGGGTGCAAAGTCACATGAATTTGCTCTTACTAAACACAAGTGTATAAAGACCGAAATGTATAAATTCGGGTTTAAAATTCTTAGTTTTACACCATTTCGGAGACTACAAACATACACTGCTGGCCAAAAGTATTGAGACCCCTGCAATTATGTCAGATAATGCTGAATTTCTCAATGAAAATGTTTGCAATTACAAATACCTTGGTCGTAATATCTTCATTGATTTTGCTTGCAATGAAAAAACACAAAAGAGAATGGAAAATAAAATAAAATCATCATCTTTTTACAGAAAACTCAAAAAATGGGCCGGACAAAAGTATTGGCAGCCTTTGAAAAAACGTGATGCTTCTCTAATTTGTGGAATTACCAGCACCTGTTACTTGCGTTTTGCACATAACAGGTGGTGGCAATAACTAAATCACACTTGCAGCCAGTTAAAATGGATTAAAGTTGACTCAACCTCGGTCCTGTGTCCTTGTGTGTACCACATTGACCATGGAGAAAAGAAAGAAGACAAAAGAACTGTTTGAGGACTTGAAAAGCAAAATTGTGAGGAAGCATGGGCAATCTCAAGGCTACAAGTCCATCTCAAAAGACCTGAATGTACCCGTGTCTACCGTGCGCAGTGTCATCAACAAGTATTACGCCCGTGGCACTGTGGCTAACCTCATAGATGTGGACGGAAAAGAAAAATTGATGAGATTTCAACGAAAGATTGTGCAGATGGTGGATAAAGAACCTCAACTAACATCCAGAGAAGTTCAAGCTGTCCC
This sequence comes from Corythoichthys intestinalis, assembly GCF_030265065.1. Classification (NCBI taxonomy): domain Eukaryota; kingdom Metazoa; phylum Chordata; class Actinopteri; order Syngnathiformes; family Syngnathidae; genus Corythoichthys; species Corythoichthys intestinalis. Next base: position 6,376,754 of record NC_080414.1, on the reverse strand, counting down.
GCAGTCCGAGGGTACAACAGCGTCAACCCGTACTATCCGTCGGCGTCTGAATGAAAAGGGACTCTATGTTAGGATACCCAGGTAGACCCCGCCTCTGACCCAGAGACATAAAAAGCCAGGCTGGAGTTTGCCAAAATTTACCTGAGAAAGCCATAAACGTTTTGGAAGAATGTTCTCTGGTCAGATGAAACAAAAGTAGAGCTTTTTGGGGAAAGACATCAACACACAGTTTAAAGGAAAAAAATGATGCCTTCAAAGAAAAGAACACGGTTCCTGCAGTCAAACATGGCGGAGGTTCCCTGATGTTTTGGGGTTGCTTTGCTCCATCTGGCACTGGACTGCTTGACCGTGTGCATGGCATTATTGAGTCTGAAGACTACCAACAAATTTTGCAGCATAATAAGGGCCCAGTGTGAGAAAGCTGGGTCTCCTTCAGAGGTCATGGGTCTTCCAGTAGGACAATGACCCAAAACACACTTAAAAAAGCACAAGAAAATGGTTTGAGAGAAAGCACTAGAGACTTCTAAAATGGCCAGCAATGAGTCCAGACCCGAATCCCATAGAACACCTGTGAAGAAATCTGAAAATGGTAGTTTGGACAAGGCACCCTTCAAATCTCAGACACCTGGAGCAGTTGGCCAAAGAACAATGGTCTAAAATTCTAGCAGAGCATTGTAAGAAACTCATTGATGGATACCGGAAGTGGTTGTTCGCAGTTATTTTGTTGACAGGTTGTGCTACCAAGTATAAGGCTGAGGTTGCCAATACTTTTGTCCGGCCCATTTTTGGAGTTCAAATGATAATGATTTAAGTTTTTTTCCATTCTCTTTTGTGTTTTGCATTGCAAGCAAAAGAAATGAAGATATTACTACCAAAGCATTTGTAATTGCAGTCATTTTCTCGGAGAAATTGAGCATTATCTGACAGAATTGCAGGGGTGCCAATACTTTTGGCTAGCAGTGAATATAGTGAAGGGAACCCAAATCCCATGGTTTTAATTGCCAACTCTGCACAAATGTAAACATTTCTTGACGTACTGCATATTAATGAAATGTGAGCTGATTCCTAATTGGCTGGGGAAGGCGTGGCCCTGGGGCGGCTCCCATCGGTATTTCCACTCGCCTGCAGGACTATCACATGTCTGATGGGATTCCCGCATGACTAGTTGTAATTAGAAACACTCAAGTAGTAAAACTCAGTGTCAGGATTAGCGATCAGATAGCATAGAATAGGATGCCAGCATATTCAGACTCACAAGGGATTCACAAAAATAGTTCTACACCTCACATGGCTGATTTGTGTACATTCCACCTTTCCCACGAACATGTATTTTTGCCCCCCCTCCTCTTCTTTTTTCCACATGGTGTCAACTGATAATACAACTGGCTAACGATAGCACCAAAATATTCATAGTAGAGGTTTTCAATGTATTTCTTGTTGTTGTTTGTACTTCGTCTGTCTCTCGCTCCTTCTTTTCTTCTGTCCCTCCCATCAGTCCTTCCTGTTCGTTGCTTTCTACGAATAAACAAGGCGTGTTTAATGATCACAGTGGGAGTTTGTCATACTCCTATGTGATACATTTAAACTGTTGGACCAATCGGACACTCAGATTTCCATTCTCCATGTCAAGCAGCTGAACAGGACAGGTTAAAAAAAAATAACGATAATCTCAGCTTGTTTTTCTTTATATGATTTATTTTGTAGAATATCCTAGAATGATTTCCTGACCCATGTATCGGTAATTGCTGTATCGCCATATCATGAGATCGTCATTATCGTGAGCCTTGTAACACATCGTATCGTGAGGTACCCAGAGGTTCTCATCCCTACTTTGCCTCTTCTCCCCGTAGTCGGAATTTTAAGGATGAAGTTCAGATGTTTTTAGTGATTTATATACTGTAGATCCGTCCTTGACGATAAACTGCACAACCATCCATTGATCGTTGCCACAACAACCATCAATGCGTCATCATTGTCAGCATGACATGATAACTACAACCTGTCACTCAAAGCAGTCAGCTTGTCTTTCACACAGTGTGTGCGTTTGTCCTTATGTTTCCTGCAAATTCCAGTGGAGATTGAATCTTCCAAAAGCCGTATATTTGGTTTGCTAAGAAATGCTCTGTGACAGTGATGTGTTTGTAGATGTGCAAACGATTGTGCGCCAACTTGTTTTTTTTCTTTTTTGGGGCAGAATTTTGTTCCCAGTCAGGCTTCAGACAAACTTTTGTGAGTTTTGACAGTTCAATTGGTCAGGCTAGAATAGAAACCAACTTGTCAAAGTCTGACTGAAACCACCTTAAATGCTCGAGTACTGACAGCTGCAACAAAAAGGGACATTTCCACCCAAAAAGAAAACAATGGAGCATAGCGCTGACAATTTCACTGAAAACACTTGAAGAGTGCGTCTTTTCATCTCACGAAAGTTCCTCACAAACTTCCACTTGTGTGAAAATTTGAGGTTGAGGTGCTAATGTTTATATATTATAATACGAAGGCCTAAATGGGACAGAATGAAATATATACAGTAAATACAGTCCCTGACAAAAGTCTTGTCGCTTATCCATTTTGTAGAAACAATTGCTAATAACCTGACTTTTAATTTTTCAATTGGTTTCAGAAATGGTTCAGATGAAAGCTAAGACCCTCCCAAATGATGTTGAATGTACAAAAATATATGTTTCACTGAAAAAAGATTTATCATTTAATGAAGACATAAAGGTCAAATTTTGGCAAGACCAAAGTTCTGTCGCCTACAGAAAGGAGTGTGAAAATTGAACAAAAAAAAATATACTTCAAACACAAAAATATGTTACATAGCACAAGCGAATTAAGTAGTGGTGCTGTGAGATCCAAATTTAATATTTTGTATGACTTCCATGGGCTTCGGCAAGGATTCATACAATTGATGAAGTCCTCAGGAACATCAAAGAAAGCAGTCTTGCATGCCTCCCAGAGTTCATCAACATTCTTGGGTTTCGTCTTCCATGCTTCCTCTTTCATGCTGTTCATATCTGGTGACTGGGCTGGCCAGTGCTAGAGGATCTTGATCTTCTTTGCCTTGAGGAACTTTGAGGTAGAGATTGAAGTATGCGATGGAGCACCATCCTGCTGCAAAATTTGTCCCTTTTTATGGTTAGGAATGTATGAGGCAGCTCAGATTTGTTGATATTTCAGACTATTTATGTTGCCTTCCACCCTGCAGAACTCTCGCACACCCCATACTGGATGTAACCCCAGACCATGATTTTGCCACCACCAAACTTCACTGTTTTCTGAGTGAATCTCGGATCCATGTGGGCTCCAGTAGCTCTCCTGCAATATTTGCGGCGACTGTGGTGTAATTCAATGGAAGATTCATCTGAAAAATCCTCCTTTTGCCACTTTTCCAGCGTCCGTCCTTTTGACAGGCCATGGGCCTTGGCAAATGCCAAACGGTTTTTTAATTGTATGCACCCTGAGAGATAAATAGTCTAAAATATCAACGAATCTTAGCTGCCTCGCCATTCCTAACCATAAAAAGGGACAAATTTTGCAGCAGGATGGTGCTCCATCGCATACTTCAATCTCTACCTCAAAGTTCCTCAAGGCAAAGAAGATCAAGATCCTCCAGGACAGGCCAGCCCAATCACCAGACATGAACATCATTGAGCATGTCTGGGGTAGGATGAAAGAGGAAGCATGGAAGACGAAACCCAAGAATGTTGATGAACTCTGGGAGGCATGCAAGACTGCTTTCTGTTATGTTCCTGATGACTTCATCAATAAATTGTATGAATCCTTGCTGAACCGCATAGATGCAGTCCTTCAAGCCCATGGAAGTCATACAATATATTAAATTTGGATCTCACAACACCACTAGTTAATTCGCTTATGTAATGTAACATATTTTTGTATTTGAAGTACATTTTTTGTTCAATTTTCACGCTACTTTCTTTAGGCGACAATACTTTTGTCTTGCCAAAATTTGACCTTTAAGTCTTCATTAAATGATAAATCTTTTTTCAGTGAAACAAATATATTTTTTGTACATTCAACATCATTTGGGAGAGTCTTAGCTTTCATATGAGCCATTTCTGAAACCAATTGAATCATTAATAGTAGGGTTGTTCCGATCATGTTTTTTTGCTCCCGATCCGATCCCGATCGTTTTAGTTTGAGTGTCTGCCGATCCCGATATTTCCCGATCCGATTGCTTTTTTTTGCTCCCGATTCATTTCCAATCATTCCCGATAATGTTTCCCGATCATATACATTCAGGCAATGCATTAAGAAAAAAATGAATAAAACTCGGATGAATATATACATTCAACATACAGTACATAAGTACTGTATGTTGTTTATTATGACAATAAATCCTCAAGATGGCATTTACATTATTAACATTCTTTCTGTGAGAGGGATCCACGGATAGAAAGACTTGTAATTCTTAAAGGATAAATGTGACTTTGTATATTGTGACTAAATATTGCCATGTAGTGTATTTGTTGAGCTTTCAGTAAATGATACTGTAGCCATATAACTGTTCTGCCCAAATGCATGATGGGAAGTGCAACCATGACTGTGCGTAGTGGCACCAATTGATGTATCTTCTCTGCGTTGGGATATAAAAGTGTTAAGAAAAAGATTAACTACTACCTTGCTTCCCCACATTGCTTCCTACGATATTTCTAATTGTTGAGAGAGGGACTGTAAGGCTTTAGCCAATTAAAAAAAGGCTCCAAAGACTGCCAAAATTCACTCTACTCATTTTATGCGGCCTTTTAGCTCTATATATAGGTAAAACGGCGCCATTATAGATTGAAAGCGACAATGCGTGAGTGGGTCGTGTAGCGCATGCGTTAATTGCGTTAAATATTTTCACGTGATTAATTTTTTAAAAATTCATTACCGCCGTTAACGCGATAAATTTGATAGCCCCTACTTTAAGCCAAAACTAAAGACTGGATGAGTGTAAGACATTTTGTCTGTAACGTTAAATACAATTAGAAAACGATTTAATTAAAACATATATATATTAAAAAAAAGGCATGTCCGATATTTTTTTGCCGATTCCGATACTTTGAAAATGACGTGATCGGACCCGATCGATCGGCATCGACATCTTTAATTAAAAGTCAGGTTATTAGCAATTGTTTCTACAAAATGGATAAGCGACAAGACTTTTGTACAGTAAGAAAACAATTCTTAACTAAGCTTGTGAAACATGCCAAAGGGCTCCATTTTGCTACTGTAACCAATCCAGAACTGGGGAAAAGATAGTCCTAAAATGTGCAGTTTTACTATTTCCAGTTGTGTTTGGATTAAATGGGAAAAACGCAACTCCGGTGATAAATCACATGATACAATTCCAGTGCCATGGCATGCAAAATAGATTAGAGTATTTTGCCAACTCTGTTCACACCATACCATATGCCCTGTTGAAATTACGCTCACAAACAGAAGTGTGGTTGCACAAGCATGCTGAAGCTGTTTTGAAATATTTTCTTACAAGGTGATGTACAACAACTTATTAAATTGGTATACACACACACACACACTTTTGAATCCATTAAGCCCCATTTCACTGAACAGCAGTCACTAAATAGTCTTCGTATTAGCGGCGCAGTACACATTTGCATATCAATTGGAAATGTACAGGGCTGCTAAACACACAAGGAAATTAAAGTCCAAGTCATAAAATACCAAATCATTATTTGCCAACACGACTCTGGGTAAAACTGAACAAGCCCACAAATTCACAGCATCGCTGATTACATCCATTTTTTTTTGTTTTTGTTAGATTTCATTTGTATTTCAAAAGAATTGCTGCTGACATAAAAAACATTGGCTTGCCAGTCATGAGCACAAAAATAGGGCGAAATTAAACAGTTGTATGAGCTGTCAGCACCGCACATTACTGAAAAGGCAGAAAACAAAAACCAAAGGCTGACAACAATCTTGTCATCACTGTTCGAAAGACACGCTACCCGTGGGAGGCACCTGTGACTGATTGTCAGGCTCCATTTTTAAACCTCTTTTTAAAAAAATATATTAAGCAATCATACTAGATTGGAGCTACGGGTCTTTCTATGCAGAATGAGACATACATAATAAAAGATTAATGATCAACAAATCGCTAAAATAATCACTAAAGTATATATTTTTTAAAGACTTTTAGAAAAAAAAAAAAAAAAACTGAACCATTAGTTTAAAAAAAATTATATTAACTCATTTGCTCCCAAAAACGTATAAATACGTTCGATTTTTAATTGTTTCAGTGTCCCAAGGGCGTATTTACACGTCTTATACGTTTTTTTTTTTTTCAAAAGAGACATCTCCGGGTCCTGATTCAATTTAGCTCCAAAGCACAAAGCTAAAAATCCATTTTAAAGCAATAAAACTGGCCACTGGAGGGCAGTAGCGTATTTGGTAAGACCCGCAACCCAATTCAACGGGAACGAACGGAACGGAATATGACCAAATGGATGCCAGGCGGCGGACGACCGAGCAGAACAACCGGTAGGACGCCCGGAATGCCAGGCGCTGGACGACCGAGCAGAACGACCAGGACCACTAGTGCAGCGGACGATGCCGTTGAGTCCGTGCTGCTCGTGAGCAGAGCCCGCAGAGACTCAAAAAAATCCATCTTTATGAGACAGGCGGCATGAGAGAAAAGTTTAACCGGCTGTCGCAACCAGAACAGCGTCATCTTTCAGTTAGTTATGTGTAAATAAATTGTTACTTTGCTATCAAAAGCTCTATTTGTTTATTTGGTGGGCCTCGCGTGTGGCTGGATGTGATAGGACGCGCTCGGGTGGGGGGTACCGGTGCTGGGAGTGGCGATGGGGCGGCGTAGGGTCAGTCACCAACGAGCTTACACTCACAAGGGATTCACATGATTACTGGGTTCTAGATCACAGAGCTGATTTGTGTATACTCTACCCCTTTCAATCACTTAGCTGATAGACTCCCCACCCCCGGCCCCCTCTTTCCCTGGTTAACAGCCCCCCCCCCCCCCCCCCCACATGAAAAAAAAAGCTCTATTTGTCTTGTGTTTATCTAATTTTGTAAAAGGAAAACATTATTCACATGTTTGGGATGGAACTAAGGCAAAAAATAGCTGTGTTAAAGTCAAAGTTGTGTTTGAAATGTATGCTTTCACAAAAAGCTCAATTTCTCTGTTTTTTCATCAGAAATTGGAAAATTGCTCAAATTAAGCTATTTTCTAATGCTGATTTCAAAAGAATGGAAAAAGATATAAACTAACTTTTTTTTCTGCTGAACGAAGAGTGTCTAATCTTTCTTTTGGTGGGTTCCATGTTTGTAAAGCAATAATTTGTCTGTTTTGCCCTGGCGACCCCCGTTTACAGACACATTGCAACTGCTTTTGTTTCAATCTAGCAACAAAAAGATTATATTTTCCTATTCGAAATATGTATAATTTTTAGCTTAGAATCATTCATTCATTGACGTCTAATATGTAGTTTAGAAAAACGACTTTAAAAAGTTATGCACTCGCATATTTTAAACTTTCAAACAAATTACGTCACAATGAAAAAAAACTATAAATAGGTCACAGATATCTACCTCAAAACTATCGCTTAACTGTTTTTTTTTTGTTACTGTCGCATTTTGTTTAATATTTTTGATGACATACGATCAATCAAAACAAAGAACAATCGAAAAATAAAAACGTTCAAGAGGGTAAATATTTGTAAAAGAAAATCTCGACCACTCTGTCAGCAGTCGAACCCTAGCGTGAGAATTATTGACACAGCAGGCTAACTGATTAGCATGTTATCCATTATCTTTTCGACCTGTGTTGCCGTTTGGATTGCTTATCATGGGATGATATCAATGTATTATATACATTAGATGCTTAATTATAAAGCCTAGGTCCTAAGCTTCGAGGCTAAACACAACAAATAGTGTTTTGTACTCACATTTATATGTTCACTTGTATGCATTATGTGGCCCTTTATTCCCAGGCAAAGCAATCATGCATTCACATTCTTTAATCATAATTGAAAAATTATTTTAAAAGCCCATTAAAAAATATATATATATTTTGGTATCGGAATTTAACCACTAAAATTCCCCTGGAAATGTTTTTTTGCACAGATTAAAATTCCTCTCCCAAGCCCTCAGAAGAGCTGTGCACTCTGGAAAAAAACTCCACAAAGCCAAGGACATGGTTGAGTCATAGACTTCCTAATGGTATTGAAGGGACACAGAGCCGATTAATAAGGGGCCTGTATTGTAAACAGAGCTTTTCCGGTGAAAATTCTTGTGAATAAATGCTTAAATCCCTGAATTATTTTTAAATATGGACGTAAAACAGTCTCTATTCTTTGTTAAGAGCAAAAAAATGCGCAATTAGCATTTATTTTACGTAAATATTGCGAAGTACGATGCTAGTCTGTCAGTCAATGTGGCGGTCGCCATATATAAACAGAGCTTTTCCGTTGAAAATTCGTGTGAATAAATGCTTCAATCCATGAATTCTTTATAGATATGGACGTAAAACTGTCTCGACTCTTGGTTAAAAGCAAAAAAAAAAAAAACTGTGCAGGTAGCATTTATTTCACGTAAATATGTCAAAGTACAATGCTAGTCCGTCAGTCAATGTGGCAGCCGCCATATGCAAACAGAGCTTTTCCGGTGAAAATTCTTGTGAATAAATGCCTAAATCCCTGATTTCTTTATAGATATGGACGTAAAACAGTCTCGATTCTTGCATAAAAGCAAAAAATAACTGTGAGGGTAACATTTTATTTTACGTAAATATTTTGAACTATGAGGCTAGTCAGTAAGGAAATTAGCGGCCGCCATATGTAAACAAAGAGCTTTTTCCGTTGAAAATTCTTGTGAATAAATTAGGGCTGTCAAAATTAACACGTTAACGCGCGGTAATTAATCTTTTTAATTAATCACGTTAAAATATTTGACGCAATTAACGCACATGTCCCGCTCAGACAGTATTCTGCCTTTTGGTAAGTTTTACAGCAAGGCTTTTTGTGCTAACAGCGAACTCTTGTGGTCGCTTTGCGACATGGTTTATTGTTTTCTTGCCAGTTCAATATGGCTGCACGACGTCTCGGGCTGACGCCTACGTTGTAATGTTGTGCTTATATGATCCTTGGACAAGATTTGTCCGTAAGTATGGTTGTTGTAAAGAATGTACATTATGTATATTATGTTAATAAGCGAAATGTTACATTTTTTGTATGAGACGCTTTTTGTTTATGTTTAGTTAACCTGTATAGCGTGCTAAGCTAACGTTGTTGCTAATGCAATGCTTGTGTACTTTTTTTGTAGTTTTACGACGGTCTAAAGAGGACAATGGTTTGAGGCCATTTTATTAATAAATCAAATGAAAAAGGAAGAAGTCTGATTATTAAGGCGTCGTTCACTAGCTGTCTAGCTTTGGAAAAAGTAGACGCTTCGGAGTGAGGACAGCATAGACAGCTTTAAATGACAGTAGAGTGAAATGCCCACTACAGTCATTATGTACCGTACATAATGTAATGTAATGTATATATCCATCTTGTGTCTTATCTTTCCATTCCAACAATTTATTTTACAGAATATATATATAATTCACAGAAAAATATGGCATATTTTATAGATGGTTTGAATTGCGATTAATTGCGATTAATTACGATTAATTAATTTTTAAGCTGTAATTAACTCGATTAAAATTTTTAATCGTTTGACAGCCCTAGAATAAATGCTTAAGGCCCTGAATTCTTTATAGATATGGACGTAAAACAGTCTCGATTCTTGGTTAAAATAAAAAATAAAAAAACGGGCGGTTAGCATTTATTTTACGTAAATTTTGCGCCAATGCTGTTAATTTCTCTCAGTGACTATTTTCAGAACGTTTCAAAATGCATGCATGGTACGAAAAATATAATAACTACATTGAATCCTCGAACAAATCACTCCTGAGACAATCCTTCCTGTTTGTATGCGTTACAGCTTTCGTTCTTTTTCAACCCTAAATCCGGCGTTCGATCGCTGCATGTGTTTGACAATAACTGCGACCGACTGACGCGGAGTGTGGGACGACCCCTTACTTTAAGGCGTGGCACAGTGTCTGGGGAAGGTGCCCCGTCAATATTATTATGAAGTCTATAGCTCAGATTAAAATTCCCCTCCCAGGCCCTTAGAAGAGTCGTGCACTATGGGAAAAACCTCTGCAACGACAAGGACATGATTGAATATCTATCTGAGAAGCATTGCACAGCCCTGAGGCCATGGTTACATCTCTTCTTCATACAAGTCGATGAGTCCTCTCACCCAACAACTATGAAATGACAATGAGTGGGGAAATCATTGTCAATAAATAAATAAAATAAACATTTCTGTTACAAAACGTTCCTCGAAGTGATTGTTATTTATTGCAATCGAAATATCGGTCAGAAAAATGACAGTTGGATTTTTTTCCTAAAATTGTTCATCCCCACTTAAAATTAGGTGTACCCTGGTTTTATGACTATACCAACTTTGCAAAGTAAATTTCTCGCTGTGAACTGCTCATGCACACAGTCACTTTGATGCACCACACACTGGCTTATAGTTTGATGTCTTGGTTGGATCCTGAGGTTTGGAGGCTGAGGCAACCTAAATCATTCAACCCACTGGGGATAATCTAACATATGATTTAGAGGGAGTCACTATCAGAAGCTTTGCTTCAAGAGGAAGACTGTTATAGTGTTAAGCCATGTGATGAAAGTGTGTGTGCCTGAACAAGTCCCTCTTGATGACCCCTATGGCTTGTGTACTGCTCTATATCATGATTAGTGGTCAATATGTTAACACTAGGGCTGCAGCTATCGATTATATAAGTAGTCAATTAATCGGTGAACTAGTTCGTTCAAATAATCGAGTAACTGGATAAGTAACATAAAAAAATTAAAATACCTGAGCCTCAAAAGGTATTAAAATAAATAAATAAATGAGAATCTAAGTACAACAAAAGAACAATTGGCCAACTTAAATAGCAAAAGTCCGCTAGCTTAACACTGGAACTACCGGGTTTTTTGGGGAGCTATAAAGAAATACCAGAAAGGTGTCAAATGACCCCGATACTTAACTGACTACTTGGCTTTGTCAAACAAGCAAGCGAGCAATCAAGCACCCTCGGTGTGAAGTTTTTTTTTTTTTACTCTGTAATGCTGGAATTAGCATCTTGAATATTTCCAAAACCAGACTTGTGAACTCCACAGCACCTCAAACAGCTGTTTTGTCATAGCAAACACAAGCTTCAGTCTACGTACAGTACATACATAGGCAAACTGCAGCTTGTGGAATATGTAAAAAGGTTGTCCGCCCGACTGCCTGCCTGAGTGGTCCACTGTCCAACAAAGCCAAGGCAGCCCTGCAAAGACTCAAGATGCTAATTGGAGCAATCCAACCCTGTGGTTTTGTGAGTGTGAATGGGAATGACCAATGAAGACCATAGTGCTCACAAAAGATATGCTGATTAGGGTCAGGTGATCCTTCTCATCCTATACATAACTAAAGGGCCGTTTACATGGTGACTCTCCGAAAATACGAAAAATTTCAAATTTGCATTTATATGGGCCCGTCTCCATTCGAACAATGTAGAAATTCCGCATGAAAACGATGTAGTATTCATGCCAGGCCCTAGGGGGCAGTGCAGATTTACAAGGCGACAGCAAATGATGCACTTTGACCCCAACAAGCTCCTCAGCCTGGAAAAAAATAAGCCCGCCCACTCGAAGCAATGGCATTTTTCTTTTGTTCAAAAAGGCACAGAAATGGAAAAATTCAACATATTTAATTGAAAAATATTATTAAAACAGTAAATTAAAGCCGACATTCCGCCATATTTGCCGTTTTTAATGTTTAGTAGCACCGCTGCGCACGCCCAATGTGACGTGTACGAGTGCTGACGTTATCGGCGAGGTCTCGCGCAGCGGGAGCTTTTGATATTCATGCGGAGCAAGCCCCCCTCAATCCCCCGCAATCGGATTCTTCCACTTTGGAGGAAGGATTCAGAATTTTTCGTCTTCGCCGACACCATATGTACGCGAAGCGATTCTATTACTCAGTCATTGCGTCTTTGTGTCGCAGAGTCGCCATGTAAACTGCCCCTAAATTACAACTGCATTAAAAAAGCATGAGCTCAAACAAAAACTGAGCTTATGTTGGTCTTAACAGGGAGCAGCTGGATTCAGCCATGTGAAATGAGTCATGTCATAGTCACTGTTGCCACTAGAGGGCAGTGTATCCACCCAAATCAATAAAACTAAATGCACACACTTTCAAAACAAACCATTGCAATGCCGTTTTAATAAAAGGAATCCTCGAAGCAGCAAAATTTAAATCAAATCTTTTATTCCAATCAAATTACTCAAGTTAATTGATTAACCGTTGCAGCACTAGTTAACACAAAAAAATTAGCAGGTAACAGGCACAAAAAGTTACCTTAAATTACCAAGTCGAGAGGTAGTACTTTTCAGAAACTTAGGCATTACATACTATAGGTTGCATTACTGTTGTGTTTATGAAAATCTGGAAGTTTCATCTCTCGATGAGAAAGGATGTAATCTTTTTACTGAACCTTTTGTTAGAGCAATCTTATGCACAACATCAATGCAACCCGCGGAAAAGCTGGTAATTTCAACACAACTAATTTGCAGTCTCAAGAAGAACATTATGCTCACTGAGGCATAATTGTGTTGACATAGACGTCCCTCTAAGATCATGGGTAATACATCCGCAAACAAGCTTTCAGAATGAAATTCACACCAATTGGTGGGCTTCAATTAACCCAAAAAGCAACATTTTATGTCGTGGAAGGAAACAATAAGCACGGGGAGAACAGGCAAATTAGGGGTGGGAACCTCCTGGTACCACACAATATGATTTGCGATAATATTCCACAAAGAAACAGAAAAACGAGCTATATTCATCCTTCTGCTGTAATTTTCAATGGGTTTATCACTAGTAGATGCCCAATCCATTTGAACTGGGAGTTCAAACCAATTGGACATCTATGACCGTCAGTGGCAGCCAACCAGTTCATTTTATGGCATTTCACGTCATTTCCTGTTGATTTTGGGTCACTTCGGTTTCCTTTTGGGGCAATAATGGATCACCTCCAGTTGATTCTGGGGTATTAACAAGTCAATTTCCCATTGAAGGAATCTGACCTTCTAGCCAGACTGCCGGAATCGCGCCAGCCGAACCGCCGGACCCGCGCTGGTGCAGTTCCAACAGCCCGGGCTGGCGGGACTCCGGCAATCCGGCCAGAAGGCCAAACTCCGCGCATTCACCTTAGTCTTAATCCTTTGTACGGACTCCATTTTGAAAGGTTTAAACATGGCTCACCGAAAACAAGCTGAAAATTTATTCAGGTCGACAGCGATCAAAACGGCAAGGCGAAACAAACACTCAGGCAAGGTCACCCTATCACATATCAACAAAATGTTCCCGTCAAAAATGACAAGTTAGTTAAACACTCAGCCTTTTGAAGGCTCTCGCGGGGCAGGCCGTTGGTAGGTAGAAGGGCGCGTTTGGGATTATTGTTTGTTTATGGATTGGACAAGAGGATTCGGGAGTTACTGCTGTCCGGGCAACAAAAGTTGTGGATTTTGCCACCTCAGCGTCAAAGGGGCTCTTGGAGTCTTGTCAGTCATGTTATCAGTTGGATATTGGGCGTTCTCCGGTGTTCCTTGTCTTGGGACAGAGCGTCCCGCCCTTGGTTCTGGACTGTCAGGGAGAACTGATTGCGAGAGTTGGTGCGTCAGTTGCATGATGCACGCGCTGGGCTTCCCTGATAAGAAGACGTTGTTTATCTGTTAAAACCTATATTCTGCTTTTTTTCCTTAAACTATGGTATAAGTGCTATTTATTTTAGCGCTGGTCCTTATGGGAAACGGAGTGCTGGTCCTCATGGGAAACGCAGTCTTCCCTAAGGCAAAAAACTCCCGATTTCGTACAGGGTTAGAAAGAATAAAAATTTATTGTGATAAAAAAACAAAATTGCAATAACTGCATTAACCATCAAAGTGAAGTGTAACTAACTGTAGTCTTGAAACAAATCTGAATAAGGAAAAACATTGCAATCAAATAATGCAAAATGGTTATTGAGAGTAGCTGAGATCTGTCATGACAGAACATTGCTTCAATTATATCTGGCGCCATCTAGCGTCGTGAATGGGTATAACATCTAGACCGCGAATATAACACAACCCCCACTTTTTCAGTCTTATTTCAATGCAAAAAACACCATCTTATATTCGGGCCAATACGGTATATTAACAGAAACAATAAATACAAACCTGTTAATAATCTCTTAATTACCTAGGTATGCCAAAAATAAACATTTGTTTCAAGATTTTCAGGAACAAAATTAGTGGTGTGTTCCCTACCTCCACAACACTGACATCTTTTTACATTACTTGCAGTGGCTGCTGCTGACGGGAAAAAAACTAATATTCCTCGTCTTTGAAGGGGGCGGAGGAGGCGGCATGTTATATTTGTGTCGGGGCTGAAGTTGCATGTGTGTGGGAGGGAAGGGGGTCAAGAACATCTGCCAATCAAACGTCCGTTTGATTAAATAAAATAAAAAAAACTGGCAGATTCAGTAAGTGAAAAGGGATAAATATAAGTTTGAACACAAGGAATGTAATTCACTTAATAATGCAGTGCTTCTCAATTATTTTCTGTTACGCCCCCCCCAAGGAAGACGTAAATGTTTCGCGCCCCCCCCCAAACTCTGCCGCCACTGTAAATAGTATAATTTGTCTATAATATTACTATTATAAGTGCGCCTCTGCCTCACATTGTATCCTTTTTTTTCTATTAGAGTAAATAACAGATCAACTTATAAAGTACAACTTTATTAACATTGCTTTGTTTGTAACAGAAAAGACTTAACGTGCATCAATTTGCCTGAATTAAAAAGTCACATCCAAACTGTAAAAATACACTCAAGGTACATTTTTGACCATTTGATACTGAAAAATAAAATCAGTAAATAATAACAAATTCAAATTGATTGGAAACATTAACTCATGAGGACAATATGCCAAAAAAATTTGAAAAAACAAAACTGAATAGAAGAAGAAGAAAAAAAAGTGTCTTTGAACAGAAGGACAGTTTTTATTTTCGCTGCTCACATTATCACCTCCAGTTTGCAATAGTGTGGGGTTATTTTCCACTGAGCAAGCTAACAGTGCTCACTGGTTTACTGATATAACACTGACAAAGCGGGACCATTGTTGGCAATATTCGGCACGTTTCCGCTGAAAAACAACCAAGCGGCTTATCAATGAGATTGGGGTCTAATGTCCTTAAGTGGCGTCTTAATTGATTTGGCTTCCGGCTGTCCGCTATAATCATTTTTAGACACAGTAAACAGTGGTCTTTCATTATCTACCACTGTATTAAATGTCAAAGCCAAAAGGCAAACGGGCCGAAAAAAGCGCATTCTCGGCGGCCGAGGGAGAACCGTAGGTGAGGGCGGTCGTCGTGACGATCCCAAGCCGAAAATGGCACTTCTCGGGCAGACACGTGAGAACCGGAGAAGACAGTGGGTCGCTGCGTGAGTCCTGCCGGAAAACAGCTTTAGAAAACGGCGCACAACTCGAGATGGGGAACTCTCCAGCTCTTCATGTCAGTCTCTTCCGTGTGCTCTTTCTTACTTCAAAAATACTGCGCGCACTTTGAAAATGAGAGCGCCACTGCCACTCACTGACTGGATGTGCAAGTACACTTTATTCTAGTACGGCAAGAAAAAAAAAAGAAAAAAAAAAAAGCATGTTCCCCGAGGTCACACGCGCCACCCCTGGCATCGCTCTGCGCCCCCCTGGGGGGGCGCGCCCCACTATTTGAGAAGTACTGTAATAATGGTAGGGTCAGTTCTATCCTTAAAACATATGGGAAGACACTCTAAATGACATATATCTGAACTCATTATATAACGCAAATAAGGTTGCTTAAAAGTTGGTGGGGACAATTTGAGCATCTTGAAAAGTTGGTAGTGTTATGTCCCTACCGTCCCTATGCAAACTTACGCCGTTGTGTGTAGCCCAAAATAGCGGAATAAGAGAAGCATTTTTTGTCTTAAAGTAAAAAGTATGGGTTTGTAAAACTACTCTTAGAAGTACATTTTTCTCATAAAGTTAATGCAACGGAGTACTACCCACCTGTGATTGTCACACCCCTAAGGTAAAGCCCAAATTGACGCAGACGTGCTAATCTTGCTGTTATCCCCTTTTCTTACAAACAAACAAAAGAATTAAAAGTGTTTGTATTATTCGTGCACTCAGAATCTTAACCGGCCTAGTTTGGACACTACTCCCAGGACAGCAAATTGAATGGATGTACGCTATTATTCAATCCATCACTCTCCCCGTCAAAACAGAATATACTCAGTGTGAAAACAATAACACAGTCATTTACTGTTAACCTATCACTCATGCTGCACATTTCTCTCGTGTAACTAAGGGCTAGACAGCAAATGTTTCACAACATGGAGACAAATAACATTTTGGAGCACAAATAACACACAGTGGGAGGTTGTGTAGGTGTATAATGTGATAAAGCTACACACATATGAATTCATGGATACAGTATATGGGAATACATTCAAAGCTGAGGTTGATGGATGAGAAGGATGGGATGTGACAGGCAGTGAAACTCTGCAACCGGAGCTTTTAATTAAGTGGTGGGAAAGACGCTGGCTGGTCTAGCCATCACAATATATCATCACGTCTGGTCTACAGTGACTCAACAACTCCATCTAAAACGTAGAGCGTACACATACATGCAGCAGCCATCTGGGCACGGCAGGGCGCAGCTTACTTGTGACTATTGGTATCTTTTTGAAAGGGGCTGGAATCACCCAGAAAATGATATTATCACAATGATTTGCCAATACTGGTGTCTGGATATAGCAAAAGTGCAATAATCCATATCTTGGCAGAACAGCACCAAGCATGCATGTTGACATTTACAGTGCTGAATTGCCATTAGCTACATGTGTTGATGAGCCAGGGTCATTAGTACTTGGTTAATTAATATGGCTGAAGAGGAAGTTTTTGTTTAGTCACTGACAATAAGTCAAGGAGAATGCAGTGAGATTAGTGCACAACAAAATATGATTTTACTAGGGTTGTTCCGATCATGTTTTTTTGCTCCCGATCCGATCCTGATCGTTTTGTTTGAGTATCTGCCGATCCCGATATTTCCCGATCCGATTGCTTTTTTTTTTTGCTCTCGATTCAATTCCAATCATTCCCGATAATTTTTCCCGATCATATACATTTTGGCAATGCATTAAGAAAAAAATCAATAAAACTCGGACAAATATATACATTCAACATCCAGTACATAAGTACTGTATTTGTTTATTATGACAATAAATCCTCAAGATGGCATTTACATTATTAACATTCTTTCTGGATAGAAAGACTTGTGACTTTGTATATTGTGACTAAATATTGCCATCTAGTGTATTGGTTGAGCTTTCAGTAAATGATACTGTAGCCATGCCCAAATGCATGATGGTAAATGGAACCATGACTGTGCGTACTGCTACCAATTGATATATCTTCTCTGCGTTGGGAAATAACATAAGGTGTTAAGAAAAAGATCAATTGCTACCTTGCTTCCCCACATTGCTTCCCATGATATTTCTAATCATAGGGAGAGGGATTGTAAGGCTTTAGCCAATTAAAAAAAGGCTCCAAAGGCTGCTAAAATTCACTCTACTCATTTTACGCTGCCTTTTATCTCTCTATATAGGTAAGACGGCGCCATTACAGATTGAGCGCGACAATGCGTGGGTGGGTCGTGCAGCGCATGCATTAATTGCGTTAAATATTTTAACGTGATATATTATTTTTAAAATCAATTACCGCCGTTATCGGGATAAATTTGATAACCCTACCTTAAGCCTAAACTAAAGACTCTGGATGAGTGTAACATATTATGTTTGTAACGTTAAATAAAATTAAAAAACGATTTAATTAAAAAAAAAAATATATATATATATATATATATATATATATATATTAAAAAAGGCATGGCCGATATTTTTTTGCCGATTCCGATACTTTGAAAATGCCGTGATCGGACCCGATCGATCGGGACGCTGATAGATCGGGACATCTCTAGTTTTTACAGCTGTCTGATAATGACTTTTCAACTGATAACTGATATTGTCCAACTAGTACTGCATCAATTAATCGGTAATTTGATTAGAAAAAAAGCTTCGAATCAGATTTTGCTGCTTCGAGGATTTGTTTAGAGTCACGTTGTCATGGTTTGTTTTGAAAGTGTTGCATTTACCGTATTGGCCAGAATATAAGTTTGTTGCATTGAAATAACACTGAAAAAGTGGGGGTCGTCTTACATTCGCCGTTTAGACGTTATACCCATTCACGACGCTAGATGGCGGCAGATATCATTGAAGCGATGTTCTGTCATGACAGATCTCAGCAACTCTCAAGTTTAACTAGTTTGCATTATTTTATTGCAATGTTTTTCCTGATTCAGATTTGTTTCAAGACTACAGTTACAGTTAGACTTCACTTTGATGGTTAATGCAGTTATTACAATTTTGTTGTTTTATCACAATAGACTGGTTTATTTACATTTCAAAAACCGGAAGCCATTCATTTACGAATGTGATAGCACTTTAGTTTACATATTTAAATGTTCAGATATTAAGATTTGAATGAGGCAAAATAACATGCTTTTTCTCTCAAATATATTGTTATAATCATTTGTTTCAGATGTACTGTAATTATTTTCTGTATAAAAATTAATTTGGTGTTCAAACAGTATTTTTTTTCAAACTTGAGTCTTGAAAAAGAGGTCAGGAATAAGGTACTGCTCCAAACGGAGGAGTTCACATATCTCAAGGTCTTGTTTATGAGTGAGGAAAGAATGGGTGTAGCATCTGCAGGGATGCTTTGTGTCTGTCTGACCTGATGTGGATCTACAGTGGGGCAAATAAGTATTTAGTCAACCACTAATTGTGCAAGTTCTCACACTTGAAAATATTAGAGAAGCCTGTAATTGTCAACATGGGTAAACCTTAACCATGAGAGAAAGAATGTTGAAAAAAAAAACAGCAAATCACATTGTTTGATTTTTAAAGAATTTATTTGCAAATCATGGTGGAAAATAAGTATTTTGTCAATGCCAAAACTTCATCTCAAATTTGTTATGTACCCTTTGTTGGCAATAACGGAGGCCAAACGTTTTCAGTAACTCTTCACAAGCTTTTCACACACTGTTGCTGGTATTTTGGCCCATTCCTCCATGTAGAGCGCCTCTAGAGCAGTAATGTTTTGGGGCTGTCGTTGGGTAACACGGACTTTCAACTCCCTCCACAGATTTTCTATGTGGTTGAGATCTGGAGACTGGCTAGGCCACTCCAGGACCTTGAAATGCTTCTTACGAAGCCACTCCTTTGTTGCCCTGGCTGTGTGTTTGGGATCATTGTCATGCTGATAGACCCAGCCACGTCTCATCTTCAATGCCCTTGCTGATGGAAGGAGATTTTCACTCAAAATCTCTCCATACATGGCCCCATTCATTCTTTCACAGATCAGTCATCCTGGTCCCTTTGCAGAAAAACAGCCCCAAAGCATGATGTTTCCACCCCCATGCTTCACAGTGGATGTGGTGTTCTTCGGATGCAATTCAGTATTCTTTCTCCTCCAAACACGAGAACCTGTCTTTCTACCAAAAAGTTCTATTTTGGTTTCATCTGACCATAACACATTCTCCGAGTCCTCTTCTGGATCATCCAAATGCTCTCTAGCGAACCGCAGACGGGCCTGGACGTGTACTTTCTTCAGAAGGGGGACACGTCTGGCAGTGCAGGATTTGAGTCCCTGGCGGCGCATTGTGTTACTGATAGTAGCCTTTGTTACTCTGGTCCCAGCTCCGTGCAGGTCAGACATGGCCAAAGTCCGGCCCGGGGGCCAAATGCGGCCCGCGGTCAAATTTCATCCGGCCCCCAGCCTCTGTCATAAAATCAATTACGTCTGGCCCGCACAGACTTAATAAATTGGTCAGCAGTGCTGCTACCAGCATACGAAGTAGCTTACACACTAAATGCTGCTCCTCATTTACCCGCTAAAAGGCAGCAGCACTCTAAGCAACATTACCCCGTGTGACCCTTTACTTCCAATTTTCTAAAATGGCGACAATCAACAAAAAAAAAAAAGTTGACTACGACGGCCGACGCTTCAAGGATAGGTGGAAATTGGACTATTTCTTCACTAAAATACGCAACAACGGTCTGCCTCATTTGCAAAGAGACAGTTGCTGTTTTTAAAAAGTTCAATGTGAGGCGATAATATCAAACAAGACACTCTGCCATGTACAACAAGATGATGGGGAAGATACGCAGCGAGAAATTGAAGCAAACTTGAAGCTAGTTTAATTTCACAGCAGTAGTATTTCGCAAGAGCCCAAGAGTCAAAAGAGAACGCCGCAAAGGCTAGTTGCGAGATTGTTGAAATTATTATTTTAAAAAAATAATAAAGCAAATGTGACACACAGAATGGCTTGCTAAAATTTGCTTAAATATATTGTTCTACGTAAAGGACGTCAGCCAAGGTTGGCCCCCCACATTTTTACCACACCAAATCTGGCCCCCTTTGCAAAAAATTTGGACACCCCTGGTGTAGGTCATTCACTAGGTCCCCCCGTGTGGTTCTGGGATATTTGCTCACCGTTCTTGTTATCATTTTGACGCCACGGGGTGAGATCTTGCATGGAGCCCCAGATCGAAGGAGATTATCAGTGGTCTTGTACATCTTCCTCCATTTTCTAATAATTGCTCCCACAGTTGATTTCTTTACACCAAGCGTTTTACCTATTGCAGATTCAGTCTTCCCAGCCTGGTGCAGGTCTACAATTTTGTCAGTGGTGTCCCTCGACAGCTCTTTGGTCTTGGCCATAGTGGAGTTTGGAGTGTGACTGACTGAAATGCGGACAGGTGTCTTTTATACCGATAATGAGTTAAAACAGGTGCCATTAATACAGGTAACAAGTGGAGCCTCGTTAGACCTCTTGAGAAGAAGTTAGACCTCTTTGACAGCAGGAATCTTGCTTGTTTGTAGGTGACCAAATACTTATTTTCCACTTTAATTTGGAAATAAATTCTTTAAAAATCAAACAATGTGATTTTCTGTTTTTTTTTTTTTCACATTCTGTCTCTCATGGTTGAGGTTTACCAATGTTGACAATTACAGGCCTCTCTAATATTTTCAAGTAGGAGAACTTGCATGATTGGTGGTTGACTAAATACTTATTTGCCCCACTGTACATTCCTACCGTGACCCATGGTTATGAACTGTGTGACGTGATAAACAAAACAAAAACAACCCGCCGGAACTACGAAACAACATGAAGTTTTTTGTATATCATATAGCCGTCATTATATGTTGCGATGACAACATTATTTTAGCATTTTATTACTCCAACACTAGAAACCTGGAGACCACAACAATCAAGGTGAGCTGGTCAGGGAAACCCAAGATGGTGATTGCAGTTAACATACTGCTTCCCATGGTGAGTGCTTTACTACTCAGCCCAGCAAGTGAGAGACCAGTCATCAGGTCTTAGCGGCACCGAATCAATCATCATAGGACAATCTAAGGCCACGTAGCCTTCAATGGTCCCCCTGGGATTAGCCAAGGACATCAGGAAAACCAAACTGCACTCTTAGAATGACAAAAGATATGTTTACTGGAGAAAATGCACTTAACAGTTGCTTAAGTAAATATATTGAATAATATAGTAGGAGCTTTTTTATTTTAGTATTGTGACAAGATATAATAAAATGACTGGGCTACTATTTGAACAGTAATATATTATGGTGCATCCAGTGAAGGTACTAAAAGTCACAATGAAAAGTGTAATCACAGTTTGGGAGGACTCTGCCCCAATGTCCAACCTCTGGCTTAGAGGACATAAAGATGCTGGCTTTATCGTCTTAATCTACACCCTCTGTACTATCTTGGCTAGCATATGAATATATTCTGTCAAGCAATAAAATAGAAAGGATACAGTAGTCTATTTTTCAATGCATTCATCTTATGAAGTGTTTGTCTTGTCTTTCATTCTGTTTAACGCTCTACTATACTTACAAGCTTCATAGACAGTGATGCTGAAAAAAGTTATTTTTGTTTCTAAAAGTTGCAGATAATGTACTTCAAAATCAAACCACTTTTTAATAAATATACAGTGATACAGTGGTATGAAAAGGTATCTGAACCTTTTGGAGTTTCTCACATTTCTGCATAAAATCACCATCTAATGTGATCAGATCTTTGTCAAAATCACACAGATGAAAAAACAGCGTCAGCTTTAAATAAAACCACCAACATTTATAGGTTTTCATATTTTAATAAGGATAGTATGCAAGCAATGATAGAAGGGGGTAAAAAAAAAAAAAATTAAGTGAACCATCATATTAAATATTTTGTGCCCCCCCCCCAAACATTTGTTCATTCACTGCCATCCCTCCCACTTCAAACGGATTGAACGTCTATGGCCGTCAGTGGCAGCCAATGCCAGGCAATGAGTAATTTTGGGCCATTTAACTCATTCACTCCCAGCCATTTTCACCGGAGCAAGGCCCTTCGCTCCCGGTCGTTTTACTGGATTTTGACTGATTTTGCAAGGCCAACAGAAAATTCCGTTCTATTGCTATATAAACATGGAACCCGCCAAAAGATTAGACTCTCTTCTTTCAGCAAAAAATAAAAGTTAGTTCATATCATTTTCCATTCTTTAGAAATCAGCATTATAAAATAGCTTAGTTTGAGCAATTTTCCAATTTCTGATGAAAAAAACGGAGAAATTGGACTTTCCGTGAAAGTATACATTTCAAACATAACTGACTTTAACACAGCTATTTTTTGCTTTAGTTACATCCCAAACATCTAAATAATGTTTTCCTTTTACAAAATAAGATAAAAAAACAAAACAAATAGAGCTTTTGATAAAAAAGTAACAATTTATTTACACATAACTAACTTAAAGATGACGCTGTTCCGGCCGCGACAGCCGGTTAAACTTTTCCCTCATCGCCGCCTGTCTCATAAAGATTATTAATTCTTTTGAGAATTCTTGCTCACGAGCAGCACAGACTTAAAGGCATCGTCCGCTGCACTATTGGTCCCGGTCGTTCTGCTCGGTCGACCAGCGCCTGGCATCCCGGGCATCCTACCGGTTTTTCTGCTAGGTTGTCCGCCGCCTGGCATCCATTCGGTCGTCTTCCGCCGGCGCCCAAGCGGTGCGGCTTAGCCGTTCGTTGCCGTTGAATCGGGTTGCGGGTCTTACCAAATGCGCTACTGCCCTCCAGTGGCCAGTTTTATTGCTTTAAAATGGATTTTCAGCTTTGTGCTTTGGAGCTAAATTGAATCAGAACCCAGAGATGTCTCTTTTGGAAAAAAAAACAACAACGTAAAAGACCTATAAATATGTCTTTGGGACACTGAAACAATTAAAAATAGAATGTATTTATACATTTTTGGGAGCAAACCCAAATTACCCATGTTGATTTTCAGTTACTTCCTGTTGATTTTGTGGTAGTTTATTGGTCACTTGCTGTTCATTTTGCGTTACAGAACAGGAAGTGACATGGGAATCACCCCAATGAATAGGCAGTGACTCAGATTCAAAAGGAAACGACCTGTAAATGCCCTAAAATGAAAAGTAACCTGTAAATGCCCCGAAAATTGGACCAAATGAATGTAAATGCTCTGGTTTTGAATGAACGAACGTTCCCAGTCTAAATGGATTGGACGTCGAGCACCGTCAATGGCAGCCTATGGCAGATATCTCGATTCTTGACAGGAGAATATCAATAACCTTTTGGGATACACGATATATCACCATTTCGATATTTTGTCACACCCCTAACTCCTAGTTCAACCACTTTTATCATCAAAACGCACCATAGAAGCATTAAAAAGTGTAAACAGAGTAAAACATGCAGTAATTGTGTAGCAAGCTACAAGTATTAGCACTCACCCGAGACCCCCTAAACCACGATATACATCTCTCACTTTCCATTTCTCATCCGCTTTTGATGAATACAGCTATACTGTAAACTTTCGAGGTCACTGATAAAACGTTCATACAAATTAATCCAAGGCATGCTTTGAACACACATTCTTAAAAGCTTCCCCATCTTTTAATCAAAATATTTCTTTTAATAATGCACAATAAAGCATTATCCCCAAAATTATATAAGCACCACTGTTCAAAACAGTGAAATAGGATGCCCGTACACTCTGATCGTTTTATGGACTGTAATTAAGTCACTCGGATCTCGAGCACACCGGAGCCCACTCAGCACAGATCAGCATTTTTGAAATGGGGGTGAAAAACGAACAGACATTATTATTATACATCCTCGGCACATTTATCACCTGGTTTTCACCTATGCGCCGCCCTTCAGGGTAACCCGACATAATTTACGATGCGAATATGCAAACATTAGCGATCCATCACACTGCTGCTTTGTCCCCGAGAGTGAAAAAAGTTGGCGACTAGGCATCAGGTGCCATGTTATATAATTTATAGGCTGGAATTACCCTTGCAATTACGTGTCTAATTGCCTTTTTCCACAGTTTTTGGACTTTCGTTCACTTAGAATGTTTGGGTTGCAGTGTTCCACTCACTTTTCAGCGTCTGCTTCCCTGGCATTGAACCATGCTTGCTTCTTATCTATTCACACCAATATCTGGTGTTGGGGGGAGATAAGCTTTCATTTGCATGTTTAATGAAGCAAACACCCCCCGATTACCCTCAGCAAAGGGACACACACATGCACGCGGGAGCACAATGGCACACACAGACAATGCTACTGTTGCCCTAAAGGTCTCCATCTCCTTGGCGCTGACACGGAGTCACCAGCTGCTGACTCCTACAGGAATAAACACAGCCCATTTATCTAGCTTGGTATTCACAACTTGAATGACAGGGACGTGGACGTTTGGTCAGAGCATGTCATATCAAACAACTCTGACATCATTTGACGTCTTGGAAAGGAACCAATTCATCTACCCAACAGAGAGCAGACGAAAAACTACCTCGACTAGAGCTGGGCGATTAGGCCTTAAAGTGCGTATGACACCAAAAAGCATGTTTATTTTATATTTCACGCGATATTTTATGCTCCGGAATGAGATGGACCGCTTGGATGTGTGTGGAAGTGATTGTTTTATTTATTCAATTTTTGAATCCCGCGCCATGAAAATGAATGACTTCCGGCTCCAGTCTCGGGTTTAGGACGAATACGAATGTGACGTCAGCCGGGTCAGCTTCCCACAATACAGCATTGCTTTATTGCGTGCAGATGGACTGCGGATTCAGCTGATTTAGCAGATTACTTGGTTTATTTTTTGTATCACGCCAGCCAAATGTGCTGCAGGGTTTTGTTGCTGCACCAGGGAGAGGCGTGTGAGCCTTTTTAGGTTTCAAAAAGTTACCGTTCACCCCGAGATCGGCCAAAACAAGTGTGCGACAACTGCGGGACCATTGGACTTACGAGGAATGAATAAACATCTTGTTTTGTATTATATGAAATCTTGGGATTATGGCACACGTTTTAATTTGGAGGTGGCTTGCATTTAGTGGCTGACAATGCTCCCTGTCCACCGAGAACGCCACTCGGCGGACGACTGGCAGCTTGTTGCACACCCCCCTCGTTTCTCGATAGCACTATACCCGGCTTAGTGCCCGCTGTTCTGTCAAATTTTCCACCCCATCAGAAATTGCAACTTTGTGTTAAAAATGGCCACGAATACAGCATTTGCAAAGTAAACACTACAAACTTTCTTTAAATAAAGGAATATTTACTTACGATTGATCATGGACGGACATCTAGAGAAGTTCTCCTCAGACACATCCTGCCTTGTTAGCTGCACAAACAAATACACACCGCTGTCTCACGGTTTACGTCTTCGCTGTGTTTTTAAGTATTAATTTTCGCCATATTCGTTTAGACCATGTGGCAGCTACGCGCTCCTCCAACGTCGGTCCGTTTGTCCGGCGGTCATTCTCCAGCTGCTACCCCGGCAAACGAGCTCTCCTACCCGCAGCAGGGGAATTACGAGCTCTCCTGCCCGCAGCAGAGGAACGAAGACCTGTAGCTTGCTCGCGCCAGGGTGTTGGCCGATCGGTGAAGACAATCGACAACCCTGTCTCCGTGTGACATCATCCGGGGTAGTTTTGTGTGATTTTTTCGTTTTCAAAAGGCGAGAATAAGACTTTGAAACATCACTCGGTTCGGGTTAGCATGTCGGCTAGCTGTCACGCCTCTTTGTTTATTTTCACTCTCCGAAGCTGGGGCAAGGAAATGACAAAAGCCGGACTAACTCCGGTGGCATAATATATAGCTTGGGAGGTGCAAGAAGTGGAGTTTTGACCATTATGGAGTAATTTTGCCATGTCGTTCTGAATAAATGCATTTTTATATATTTCATACTCCATTTAGCACAAGACTGTTATGTGTCATGACCATACCATTTATTTAGCAATTGGGGGAAAAACATTTAGACAAAAAAAATATCCTGGAAAAATATTGGAGTAGAGAGATTGAAACAATGACATTTTGCTGCTCTGTTTGCTCTTTTTGTTGCATTTTCCTCGTTCTGAATCTTCCCCCTAAATAGGCTGAATTCTAAATCAGATGAAATCGTGACCCTGCCAACATCATCCACCAGCTGGGGACGCTAGAGCACTATAATGACAGGCGGGGCTAAATGGCAGATTAAAAGACTAATTGCTCGTCATCTGCACTTTGGCAAATTGTTGTATATAGTCCAGTACTTCTCAAATAGTGGGGCGGGCCCCCCCAGGAGGGTGCAGAGCGACGCTGGGGGTGGCGCATGTGACCTTGGGGAACATACTTTTTTGCCGTGGCTGTGCCGCCTTCATTTTCAACGTGTGCACAGTATTTTTTTAACCAAACAAGATCACACAGCAAAGCGCACCGGAGATATGACAAGCTAAGACAAGGAAATATGACAAAGCGTATGTAGCATTTGGCTTTGACTTTTAGTACAGTGGGAGACGAGGAAAGACCAGTCTGTTTACTCTGTCTAAAAATGTTTGCAGCGGACAGCAGGAATTCTTTTTTTTAGCGAAAACGTGCCGAATATTGCCAACAATCCTACCGCTTAGTCAATGTTAAATAAATAAACCAGCAAGGACTGTCAGCATCATTTAACGTGGCATACCTAGTTGCTCAATGCAAAATAAACCCACACCATAACAAAGGAGCTGATACTGCCAGCAGCAAAAATAAAAATTGTCCCTCCATCCAATGACACTGTCGTTTTTGTTCGATTAATTTTTGTTTTTTCGGTCTAATTGTTTGGCATATAATCCAGATGAGTTAATGTTGCTAATCAATTTGAATTCATTATTATTGATTTTATTAAATTTTAATTTTCAGTATCAAACAGGCAAAAAATGCATCTTGAGTAATTTTTACAGTAACCTTTTTTTTTTTTTTTTTTTTTTTTACAATTTATTGTAAGTTGATCTATATGACTTTTTTCTTTAAATATGAAAAAGAACTCAATGTTAAGCAGAGGTGTGCATCTAATAATAAGCATTTTATATAAAAATGATAATATAGTATATTTATAGTGGCGGCAGAGAGTTGGGGGGGCGCGGAACGTTTACGTCTTCCTGTGGGGGGCATAACAAAAAATAATTGAGAAGCACTGATATAGTCGAATCGTCTCAAAATATGATTCGAAGTTAAACGTTTTTAAAAAAGTTACATTTTAAAGTGTTCTGTGTGTCTTTATATAGGTTTGTGCGGGTGGGTGTTAATAATATTGTAATAACAATTGTAATGTATTTTATTTTATTTGTTTTTGAAGTGTTTTTGATTGGTGTTTTTGAATAGTTACTAGACCATTTTTCTTTTAATTTCTGCATTTGTCCGTTGTTGTCTTTTTTAAGAAATTACAAAGAGATAATGTGCTTTTTCAGTGTGAGTGTTTAAATATATGTGGTGAAAATAGGGGGTTGGGCACCAACAAATATGTTGCCTAGGGTACCAAATTGGTCAGGAACGGCCCTGCAGGGAGTGACCTGTAAATGCCCCTGAAAGGCTGTGAACGCTCTGGTTTCAGTGCCATTGGCGGTGCTATACGTCCAATCCAGTCAAAATGAAATGGATGTTTAGCACCGTCAATGGCAGCTAGTGAGCTAACGTACACTCTATTCTAATGGAAGATTGTTGGTTCCCTATTTTAAACAGTGACACCTTTTTAAAACGATATAGCAGTTCTTGGTGGGAGCAAATATTATAACCTTTTGGGCTAATATCAACTTTTCAATACATTGTCACACCCGTAGTATCAAATTATTATCATAATTCTTTCAATAGTCCAATGATGTAATTTTCAGATCCAGATAGAAATATGAGATGAAACAACACTGAGAGAAGCAGACAGTGAGGCCAACAGCCAGGTGAGAGATGCGGCCACCTGCCACCATTTTTCTCTCCTCCCCTCCTGGAAATGTATCATCAGTCATTAGGAGGAAGCGTGACTCCTGCTATCATCATTCACACTCACGCATTCACCCACACACACATACAAACTCCAACATGGGGCATATTTTAAGGTGTAAGGCTGTGGCCTATAATTTAAGTTCTCTCTATGCAGTGTTTTGCTGAGCTTATAAAACCGCCGGCAGCTAATGGTGTGATGGATCCCTCTATTATCACCCAACTTGAGAGAAGAGAGTGAGCTATAGTGAGATAAAGGAATCTAATTGGATAGTATTTTAGTCCCAGCAAAAACACGAAAGTGACCGAGGACACAAAAAGAGCACATAAAAAGCACTAAAATGATAACTGCAAGTTTAAGAGGAAATGCTGTCGTTATGCAGTCTGTCTCGTCCACTGCATAAAATTCGTTCAAAGCTTCCTGGGGTTAGTTTGGTCTTAAGATCCCGCTGTCAAATAAAGTGTTACCGGTTAATATCTTTTGGTGTAAATATCCAGTGCAGCTTATCGATGAACAAATGCCATTTTCGTGTCAAATTTGGTGGGTGGCGGCTTATTGTCAGGTGCGCCTTTTAGTATGATTTTTTTTTTTTTTTTTTTTGCCGCAAGCTACCCACACTAGCGTTGCGACTGGTCACCCCTGCTTTAGGATAATGACGTTTTG
The DNA here is from genome assembly GCF_030265065.1 of Corythoichthys intestinalis. NCBI lineage: Eukaryota > Metazoa > Chordata > Actinopteri > Syngnathiformes > Syngnathidae > Corythoichthys > Corythoichthys intestinalis. The sequence goes on along the minus strand of NC_080414.1, from coordinate 6,347,562 downwards.
ACAGACAAAACATGCATACCATACATGTGAGTTAAGGCATCCCATGTGACCTCAGCCCACCAATCAACTCTGCATTTTGACACAAAACAAAGACTGATGACAGAAGACAATCACACTCATGTGACAAAAGAAACGAGATGGGAAGACCACAAAACATTTGTCAAACAAAGCGTTTTTCTCCTCTTGCTGAAAAGACAACAAAATGTCAGATGTCCTCAATTGTTGTTCCTTTACAATGGTTGTCTTTCAAAACAAACTGCACCGAGCTGAAGTGTACTTACTATTTTAGGAAACTTGGATAAAGTGCAGAATTATTGGTGTTTAATTTGATGGCTTTTCCTCATCAGAATAATGAATCTCTGTGCACACAGTTGGAGAGGCATGAGTGCATGCAGACTAACTAATTTTCTTTTTCCATCACCGACAAAAAAACACACACAATCACTTTTACCTTCAACTGACCTTCCCACTGGGTGGCTTTGGCAGATGTGTAAACTAAAAGCCGCCATAGCCTGAGGACATGAACTTTACACCTCACACTTCTCAGGATGCGCATCTTCATGTGACTTCAAGCTTGATGCTTTCAAAAGCAATGTATCCTTCCCAAACTGTACATGACTGGTGATAAAGACGCTTCATATTATTATTTCCTCTCTTTCACTGCTTCCACATCTTTGATTAAAGATAGAAACTTTCATTACCCTGTAGAAAACTCCAAAAGTGGGCTTCCCAATTGCATATTATCAAGTAAAGACAATCTAATTCTACTAAGGCTGTCAAACGATTAAAAATTTTAATCGAGTTAATTACAGCTTAAAAATTAATTAGTTGTAATTAATCGCAATTAATCGCAATTCAAACCATCTATAAAATATGCCATATTTTTCTGTAAATTATATATATATTCTGTAAAATAAATTGTTGGAATGGAAAGATAAGACACAAGATGGATATATACATTCAACATACGGTACATAAGGACTGTATTTGTTTATTGTAACAATAAATCAACAAGATGGCATTAACATTATTAACATTCTGTTAAAGCGATCCATGGATGGAAAGACTTGTAGTTCTTAAAAAATAAATGTTAGTACAAGTTATAGACATTTTATATTAAAACCACTCTTAAGGTTTTCATTTTAATAAAATTTGTAAAATTTTCTATCAAAAAATAAACTAGTAGCCTGCCATTGTTGATGTCAATAATTACTTACACAATGCTCATGGGTGCTGAAGCCTATATAATCAGTCGCACCCAAGCGCCAGCAGAGGGTGGCAAAACTCCATAAAACACAATTAACAAGTGGGCATTTCACTCTGTCATTTAAATCTGTCTGAGCGGGACATGTGCGTTAATTGCGTCAAATATTTTAACGTGATTAATTAATTACCGCCCGTTTACGCGATAATTTTGACAGCCCTAAATTCTACACAATTTTTATAATAAAAATTAAGGACTCCCATAAACTTTTAAATGTAAATTTATAACATCTGAATCAGATTTTTTTTTTTTTAAACTTCGTCAAATAATTTTCTCCATCTCGTTTTATGTGTTTAAGACTGTACTGCAAATTTATAATGTCTTAATCAGATTATTTCTCTTAAAATGTTCTACACCAGTGAAACGTCCTACAAGAGGCGAATTTGACCCCAAAAGTACTACCGTGCGCTTTTAGCCTGTTTTGTTTACATGCATACAGAAAAAATGTACAAAAGAGGCTTTAATAAAATACTTAAACATAGTGATATCACATAAGGGTGGTTTAAATATGCTACAAGACTAATGTGGTCAAAGCTACCACAAGAAAACACAATGCTTAAAAGTAGTGATGCACGATAATGCATTTTTCAGCTGATACCGATAACCAATAATTTCCTCCTCCTTCTAGCCGATAATTCTATTAAAAGATATGGATAATTTCAAAATTGTGTATATATATATATATTTAAGAGCTAGAGATGTCCCGATCCGATCGATCGAGTCCGATCACGTAATTTTCAAAGTATCGGAATCGGCAAAAAAATATCGGACATGCCTTTTAATATATAATTTTATTTAATATATATTTTTTAATTAAATCGTTTTCTAGTTTTATTTAACGTTACAGACATAATGTGTTACACCCTTCCAGAGTCTAAGCTTAAGGTAGGGTTATCAAATTTATCGCGGTAACGGCTAGAATTTTTTTACATTTATCACCTTACAGTATTTAACGCAATTAACGCATACGCTGCACGACCCACTCACGCATTGTCGCATCCAATCTATAATGGCGCCGTTTTACCCATACAGTATATAGAGCTAAAAGGCAGGCTAAAATGAGTAGAGTGAATTTTGGCAGCCTTTGGAGCCTTTTTTTAAAATGGCTAAAGCCTTACAATCCCTCTCCCAATGATTAGAATAATCGTGGGAAGCAATGTGGGGAAGCAAGGTAGTAGTTGATCTATTTCTTAACACCCTATATTATTTCCCAACGCAGAGAAGATATATCAGTTGGTACCACGCCGCACAGTCATGGTTGCACTTCCCATCATGCATTTGGGCAGAAGTTAAATGGCTACAGTATCATTTACTGAAAGCTCAACAAATACACTAGAGTGCAATATTTAGTCACAATATACAAAGTCACATTTATCCTTTAAGAATTACAAGTCTTTCTATCCGTGGATCCCTCTCACAGAAAGAATGTTAATAATGTAAATGCCATCTTGAGGATTTATTGTCATAATAAACAAATACAGTACTTATGTACTGTATGTTGAATGTATATATATTCATCCCAGCTTTATTCATTTTTTTCTTAATGCATTGCCAAAATGTATATGATCGGGAAAAATTATCGGGAATGATTGGAACTGAATCGGGAGCAAAAAAAAAGCAATCGGATCGGGAAATATCGGGATCGGCAGATACTCAAACTAAAACGATCGGGACCAAAAAATCATGATCGGAACAACCCTAATAAGAGCAAATGTTACTATGCAAAAATAGAAATTTATTGCTACGTTTTCCACATCAAATGTTAACAAGTAGTAAATTCCAACATCTAAACAATTTGTATTAATTGATTAATAATACAAAGTAAATACCGTATTGGCTCGAATTTTTTTTGCATCGAAATAACACTGAAAAAGACGGGGTCGTCTTATATTCGCGGTCTAGACATTATACCCATTCACGACGCTAAATGGCGCCAGATATCATTGAAGCGATGTTCTGTCATGACACATCTCAGCTACTCTCAGGTTTAACCAGTTTGCATTATTTTATTGCAATGTTTTTCCTTATTCAGATGTTTCAAGACTACAGTTAAAGTTAGACTTCATTTTGATGGTTAATGCAGTTATTGCAATTTTGTTGTTTTATCACAACAGATTGGTTTATTTACATTTCAAAAACCAGAAGCCGTTCATTTACCAATGTGATTGCACTTTATTTTACATATTTAAATGTTCAGATATTAAGATTTGAATAAGGCCAAATAACATGCTTTTTATCTCAAATATATTGTTATAATCATTTGTTTCGGATGTACTGTAATTATTTTCAGTATAAAAATTAATTTGGTGTTCAAAAAGTCTTTTTCTCAAACTTGAGTCTTGAAAAAGAAAGGGCCGTCTTATATTCAGGCCAATACGGTACTTAATTACACAAAAATGCCCTCTCAGAGGGGTTGAGGCGCAGGCGCAGAATTGGATAAAACTGCGTCGATTAGGGCTGCAGCTATCGAATATTTTAGTAATCGCATAATCGACTGAAAATTCTATCCATTAATCTAGTAATCGGATATAACATTTTTTTTTTTTTTTTTTTTTAGGTAAAGAGCAATTATAAATATACATTAGGAAAAAAAGACATTTAATCCAATACTGTGTCAAATTAGCCTCTTCTAAGACGTTTCGCCGGTGGAGCACATTTAGACAGAACACCATCTCGTCTCATCCCGTCTTTCCTGTTCATTTTGCTTTTGCTGCTCGTTTTGTGAAATATCGACAGCGCGATCGTGCTCATTAATGTTCCTCTCAGGTTCAAATTAAAAGGGTTGACGGATGACATGTTTATGTCGCTAGAGTCATACCCTGGAAGCATGGCAGCGTAACCATGTGATGTAACCGCCCTGCAACGTCAACAACAATGGCGACTGACTAGTTAAACTAATTTTATAAATTGTATAAAAATGAAAACATGAAGAGGTTTTTTGATATCAAATTATTCTAACTCAAATAACGTTGATCTTTTAAGAAGTACAATTATTTTTATCCGTGGATCCCTTTAAAAACTATCAAAACTTATACTGTATATATATTTTTGAAATAGACGTGATGTTATCCAGCCCAAGATATAAAACTGGTTTTAAACATGACAATTTCAGTCTTTTTCCCCCAAATTGCTCACGATAGAATCCCGATGCAGTACTTGTGAACGGCAAATGGAGCAAACCAAGGCAGAGGAGACATCTTGTAGACATTATGAATAATGCATAAGAAACCAATACTGTCAGAGACACTTGTGGTCAGCTCTTTGAGGATGAGACAGACTACAGAACGACTACACATATAAATAAGTCAAGTAAAAGAACATTCAAAATGAAATGAATGACACCGACTAGGGAGCAATTAGGCAAAGGACAAATGAAGGGGAAAAAAATGAGAAGCAAGGACTACAGAGCCAGATAGTAGGAAAAAAAATACTAATAATAAATCAGTGAAGCCATTCTGTGGCGCTGCCATGGGGTAATGAAAGCTATCTATTAGCTTTTCTCATTCCTTTTTTTCCCCTTGCATTTCCTCTGCTACTTCTGAACTGTGCTCGCACCCCCAGCACAGATACAGCTTTCTGTTTCTAAACAATTCAATAGCAAAGCATTGACTTAAAAATCCAATTTGTTTCGCTCAAGTCATATTCAGCCTACCTGCAGGGGTTGCCGAACTCTGCTATCTGACCTACTGGGTATTAAATAATTGCTCAATTAAAGTGGATAGTCCAAGGCTTTTCCCTTTGAAGACAAGTTCACAAAAGCAGAACTCATTTACTTAGCTACAGTTTCCCCCCCGTTGCCTAAATACTGGTAATTGTCGCCATAAAGCATCCTGCTTGTTTTCTTTGTTTTGGAAACATACGTAGCACAAAAATTATTAAATCATGTTACAAAATCAGAATTCAACTTATGTTGCAGGAGTGAACAATCAAGAAACAAACACCTTTTAACATGTATAAATCAATGTTCCCTCTAATTTTTCATTTGTCTGAGCCAGTGGCGTTCCTAGGCTACAAGGTTCCCTGGGCGACAAGACACTTTGCCCAAAAAAAAACACACACAAAAAAAAACGGTTGGCCCACATAATACAGCGCATGAAGTAGGGCTGCAGCTATCGAATATTTTAGTAATCGACTGAAAATTCTATCGATTAATTGAGTAATCGGATAAAACTTTTTTTTTTTTTTTTTGGTAAAGAGCAATTAAAAAGATACTTGAGAAAAAAAAAAGACATTTAATCCAATATTGAACCATTTTCTGTCAATCAATGTCTATTTTCGATGTACATTGTTGAAAACAGCCAACAATTGCATCTAAGATGTGACATGGGAAAAAAAAAAATCACTGCTTCTCAAAAAACTTCTAGATCTTATTAAAAAAAAAAAAAAAAAAAAATTTTTTTTAAACATTTCTTACCTAAATATGTAATTACGCTTGATAACACACATCACTTGAAAGCCACGTGTTTTTCCCCATGTGTTTCAATTTAATTTCCATTTGTGTCTACTATTTTTACGGTCTAGTTAAGTTTTAAGTTAGTCTAAACTGTAAGTACTGATAGGATTTTGAGTTTTTGCAGTGTTCAAAATAAATGTATGATACCTGCGGTATTGGAGCACATTAGGGACCAGTACTACTTGGGGTTTTATTCAGCAATGACTACTGAGCTAAAACTGACAGCTTTATCATAGTTTTAATTTTACACCCTCATCACTCTACAGCGCTGTGTTTTTACAGATTAAATAAAGCCTGTATGTAAGACACGTTAGCCACGCATCGACAGTGGTCATAATCAATAGAAACCTAGCGCTCCGAAGGGCTAACGTTACGTGAGCAAGTGACAGTAACGTTATATTTATTAGCGATGAGAAGTGTACTGCTTAAAGATGGCGTCTGCCCAAATGCGGCCGAGTCTAGTCCTAAATGCATGCGATATCTATGAGACGCATCGGACACTACCTGCTACCACACTAGCATCCTGCGGGCGTAGTTTTTAGCAACGTCGGCGTATTTTGTAGCGGCTGTGGTCAGTTTTTTTTTGTTTTTTTTTTATAGCTTCTTCCTCTACGCACGTGACGTCAGCGCGTTGTCCTGCATTAAAAGCAGTCCGGGCAAAACGTGATGCTTAGAGCTGGCAAAATTAAACGATTCCTCGAGGTGAATAAAATTACTCGGATCAGTTTTTAAACTCGAGTTACTCAAGTTGCTCGAGTATTCGTTTCAGCTCTAGCATGAAGTATACTAAGCACAACCCAATGACCAAACCACAGTATTTGCTTAGAATGTTACATTTATTCACGCTGTCAAACCAGTTGAAAGTGCACAACAATAAATATGTGCTAGAGAATATTAATTTAAAATCACAAACATTCATGAAATATTGTAGAAATAATTTTTAAAAAGTGGGGAAGATTCTAGTTGTGACTAGTTGGCTGTTAACCACGACAGGGTCTCCGGTTAGAGAGCACAGGAGATGAAAACTAATTTTTGTGCTCATGTGCAGGTGTGCATACATGTACAAATAAAGTAGTATGAAAAAGTATCGAACCATCAAATGTGATCAGATCTTAGTCAAAATCACACAGATGAAAAAACAGTGCCTGCTTTAACTAAAAACACCCAAACATTTATAAATTTTCACATTTTAATGAGGATAGTATGCAAACAATGACAGAAGGGAGGAAAATAAGTAATTAAATAATCACTTTTAATATTTTGAAAAATTTTAAAAATTGGTTTCAATTGCTTTTTAAGTCTCCTTTGGCAGAAGATTCACGTACTTACTTTTACCCCCTTCTGTCATTGTTTGCATGCTATCCTCACTAAAATATGAAAACCTATAAATGTTTGGGGGGTTTCCAGTTAAAGCAGACACTGTATTTTCATCTGTGTGATTTTGAAAAAGATCAGATCACATTTGATGGTGAGTTTACGCAGGAATGTGCGAAATTCCAAAAGGTTCAGTAACTTTTCCATTCCACTTTGTTTAGTATCAGATGAAAATTAACCGTTTTAAAGTGTTTAGCTTATTAAACATTAAACATCATTTCAACTATAAACCTACTATAGTGAACATTTGCATGCTATCTCCTTTCAAACCACTGGATTCACAGCTCACATTAATTATTTTGACATGATGCTAAGAGTCGTAGCCAATAAAAAAAAATAAAAAAAATAAAAAAAAAAAAGACACAAATACATTTAACACAACTATTCCTCTACCTAGCATTGTGGGGAATTTTCACAATCTACACAAATATAAATAAATAAAAAAAAAAAAACAATGTCAACTCGAGGTGAGTGACACTTAACGGATCCAAACCCCGCCTCCTGCAGGGAGCGTCATTGCAATGCTAGTGGCGCCAATTAAGATTGTAGACAATCGCTTGCGTGCACCTTGCGTGCATGCGCCCCTAGCAATTTGCCACCAAACACAACACTGCTAGGAACCGCTATTGGTCTGAGCAGACACACAAGCTCCTTGAGCACACTGAGGACCACTGTGAGCAACATCAGATGTGTACGCAATGGCCTAACACCAGTATCACGCCTGTTCAAAACCTTAGATCATAGCAAGTTACATAGCTTCTTAAAAGAATGAAATTATAGCAGCAATTTTCATTAGTTTACTGTGGAATATGTGTACTATGTTATATCACAGGTCGACTTCCTGTACATTTAGGATGATTTACTGTTGATTTCAGGGCATTTCCGGGCCATTCCCTCTCGATTGTGCACTTCCTGATGATTTCAAGGAATATCCAGATACTTCCTGTTAGTTTTAATCGGCTGCCATTGACGGCGCTGGACGTCTATGGGGCGCCGTTTGTAAAGCGGCACATGCTGAAAATTATGACATTTTCTCACATTTAGCGCCACACAGTGCTTAAAATGGTGTGAAATTTTTAGTCACTTTTTTTGCACATTTACAACATTATCTAGCAACTTAAATATTTATTTTTAAATAAGAAGTTTGGGACCTTATTGTTTAAAACCAGAACTAAATATTTAATTTAAATCTCAAATTTTTATCCTATATCCTAAATGTTAAATCAGGAACCGGTCGGAACTAAATATTTAGCTTATTAGGCAAATTCACATGACTGGAGACCGGAAGTAACAAAACAAAAGCTGGTGGAGCAGCTCAGACTGTCTGTTTACGTTGGTTGAAAATGAATAAAACCTCCTCAACGGTGGCAGTCTGCTCTTGGACATGAGTCATTGTGATAATAAGACTATATAGCTAAAATACATATTTAGGAGAAACTATTTAAAGAGTGTTTTGTGTGCTCCATCTTTTATTTAGTTACTTCCGGTCTCCAGTCATGTGAATTTGCATATTAAGCGAAAAATTTAGTTCCAACCGTTTCCAGATTTAGCATTTAGGATATAGGATATACAATAAATCTAAGATTTAAATTAAATATTTAGTTCTGGATTTTAAACATTCAGGTCCAAAACTTCTTATTTAAAACTTAACATTTAGGTTGCTAAATAATGTTGTAAATGTGCAAAAAAAGTGACTAAAAATTTCACACCACGTTTTCAACACCGTGTAGCGCTAAATGTGAGAAAATGTCGTAATTTTCAACATGTGCTGCTTTACAAACGGCGCCCCATAGACGTAAATTCCATTTTGACTGAATGGGTGCGAATGAACGAACGTGACCACGGATACAAAAGTGAGCCAAGTGCAGAAATGTACAAATCTCCGGTTTTACTGCGCCAATGTCAAAATACAAGCATGTGGTTCTAGATGCCTGTCAGGCAGAACAACCCCGGAGGCTGAACTGGACCCCCTGGCGGGCTGCTCTCAGGCCGTATGTTTGACCACCCTAAACTAAACAAATCTGAAGAAAAAGGTGAGCCACCAAATAAACCATTTTCACTCATGGAGGAAGTACTTTATGGCTAATCCATCAAATTAGAGTAGGTGTATTTTTTTGTGCTTTAGTTAAGGCACACTTATGCCACCAACTTCACAGACCATTTGAATATCTGCCCGTTTTCAGAAATGAATAATTAATAAACTCAACCCATGCTAATCGGTGCAAACATTGCAGCTCTGCCTATGTTTTGGCTTTGACATTATAATGCTTCCCTGTAGTCCAGCAGTTAGGCTCAAGCTGTCGCCTAGAAATGGCAGCCAAGTCACGGGTGGAGAAACTCAGTGTGGTGATCTGATGTAAACAAGACATCACAGATTTTTTTTCCCCAATAAGAAGCTTACCGTACAAAAGATTTGTGTTGTTAAATCCCACACATGGGTGGGCAGTCATTCCAGTGTGTATTTGCATTCAGAAATATAAGATAATGTAAATGAAGTTGACTGATTCCACGCACACATCTGCATCCGCAATTGGCTATCTAAAAAACTAGTGACCAAAGTCAATAAATCATCTGTAAAATGCTGACTGTAAATTGCATGTATGAGTACAAATAAGAACCATAGGAGTTAAAACAGATTCCAATAATATCAGCCCAAATCAGTGGTGTTACCAGGATGCCAGGTAAGGGTGGGCATTAGTCTTACCTGGGGGGGGCAAAAAAAAAAAAAAAAAAATCCAGCGTAGGGCTACAGCACCTTAAAACATGTTTTGTTTTCTCCTTGAGATAATTGTTGTTGTGATTTGGTCTAAACAAATAAAAGTTGAATTGATTTTATTTGACTTAAAACACATCCATAACTAAAGAGTATGGACATGCAGGTGACAATGTTTTTTTTTAGGTAGCCTATTGTGGTTCCTCGGTTTTATTATTATTACTACTGGTGCACGATAATTATCGGACCGATAATTATCGGTCCGATAATAGGAATTATGACGTCATCCCGATAAATCCAATAACATTTCTAATAGGACCGATAATATGTACTGTTCTGGCTTTGCAGTTTACACAATAGTATGGAAAATCAGTTGATCATTTGCGGGGCATTGCTCCCACCTGCTGGTCAGAATAATTCAATGCACCTATTTTTTGTTACAGTAGATTGGTTCAATCACTTACACATTGCGGTGTCTAGCGGTAGCATTGACAGTCGTGAATGCTTTCTGTTACGCTTCCGCCTCGGAAATATATGTAAGTATTTAATGTTTACTATTACATATGGATGTGCAAAATATGTTTACTTCTGTGGTGAAGGGTCATATGTAAAGAACTTCATAAGTTGTGTTATAGAAGCCAGCCAATGTTTTAGTAGCTCAAGCTAGTGTGCTATGCTATACATATAATAGTTGTGTATATAAGTGGATTGTGCAGTTTGTTGTATATTGAGTATTGAATATGTGTATTTTTCTGTTGTACTTTCACAATATTAAGACGAGTGTCTTCCTATAAGAGCAAGAAAAGACCATGCCTTGTGGTTTATGGAAGTGCATTCATTCTTAGCTGGCTGTCGGGCAGTGCAGAAGTGAAACGCACTGTTTTTTTTCATGTCATTATGAAAAATCTGATGAGATCAAATGGAAATCTATGTTGAATCCACCACTATTTTTTTATTTTATTTTTTTAAACCTCCAGGTGTTCAAAAACTCAGGTTATACATTTAAAAAAATATATATTTATAATCGATTATCGATATCGGTATCGGCTTTGAGGAGCAGGAAGTTATCAATATCGGTTTCAAAAAATGGATATCGTGCACCCCTAATTATTACTATAGTTATTCTTTGTTCTGCAGCCCATTTGAACTCAATTTGACCCCCTTAGAATGCTTCAAAATGCACCAAAATCGGCAGGCAGGTCAAGACGGGTGCAATCTTTGATACCGTGTAAAGACAAATTCCAAATACACTATGTAGCGCCCCCAGAAAGTAATTCTTTGTCCCGCCGACGCTTTGAGCCCTACTTTGACCCCCCTCAGAATGCTTCAAAACTCACTGAACTCGACAGCCAGGCGAACACTGGTGAAAACTTCAAAACAAAACAAAATATGCGTAAATGTGTGTAGCACCCCATAGGAACAAAACCAACATTTCATTTTTAATTTTTTTATTTTTTTTTTATTTTCGCATCCGGTACTCCATGACAGAAATATGTTGACAGATTATGTGTTACTGTAACACATTTAATGACATATAAAGGAAGAAATACTTTGGTTTTGTCTGGTAGACAGAAAACTGTAATCGCAATCGCAACCCACATGTGTTGCCTGTGTGGTAAAACCTGAAAGGATACGCAACTTAAAAGAAAATGCGGCTGGCTTGACCACGGAATTAGAAAACACACGACCGGCCAAACTATGGAAAAAAGTGATACTTACAGTCCCAAAAATACTGTCATGAAAAGAAGCAAATGAAATATTTTTTTATGTTGGAGCTATACTATTTGTACTTACAGTGGTACGAAAAAGTATCTGAACCTTATGGAATTTCTCACATTTCTTCATTAAATCACCATTAAATGTGAACTGATCTTTGTCAAAATCATACAGATTAACTAACACCACCCATACATTTATAGGTTTTCATATTTTAATGTGGATAGCATGCAAACAATGACAGAAGGGGGAAAAATATTAAGTGAACCCTCTGCCTCAGGAGACCTAAAGAGCAATTGAAACCAATTTTTACCAAACAATTTAAGTCAGGTGTGTGCCCAATCACTGATTAGTGGTTTAAAGCTGCCCTACCCACTATAAATCACACACCTGGTAGGAAATGTCTTGATAAGAAGCATTGTCTAATGTGCATCATGGCTTGGTCAAAAGAGCTGGATTGTTGATTTGTATAAAGCTGGGAAAGGATACAAAACCATCTCTAAAAGTCCGGATGTTCATCAATCGACAGTCAGAGAAGTTGTCTACAAGTGGAGAGAGTTTGGCATGGTTACTTTTCTCCCAAGGTGTGGCCGTCCACCAAAGATGACGCCAAGAGTTCAGCGCAGAATACCCAGAGAGGTAAAAAAAAAAAAAAAAACAACGACCGAGAGTGTTTGCTAAAGACTTACAGAAATCACTGGAACAGTCCAATATTTCTGTGCACACATCAACTATATGTAAAACTATGGCAAAGAATGATTTTCATGAAAGGACTCCACGAATGAAGCCAATGGTGTCTAAAAAAACATTGCTGCTCGTTTAATGTTCGCAAAAAAGGCAATTGGACACTCCAAAGACGTTTTGGCAAAATATTTTGTGGACTGATAAAACCATAGTTTAATTGTTTGGTAGTAACACACAACGTCATGTGTGGAGGAAAAATGGAACAGCTCCCCAACATCAACACTGCGTTCCCAACGTTAAGCACGGTGAAGGGAGCATCATGATTTGGGGCTGTTTTACTACCTCAGGGCCTGGACGACTTGTAATCATGAATGAAAGAATGAATTCAAAAGTGTATCAGGATGTTTTGCAGGAAAACCTGAGGCCATTTGTCAGACAGTTGAAGCGAAAACGAGGATGGATGCTGCAAAAAGACAATGATCCCAAAACACAGAAGTAAATCAACTTCAGAATGGTTTCAGAAGAACAAAATACATGTTATGGAGTGGCCAAATCAAAGTCCAGACTTGAACCCCATTGAGATGCTATGACATTACGTAAAGACAGCGATTCATACCAGACATCCAAGGAATCTGACTGAACTCCAGCAGTTGTGTAGAGAGGAATGGGCCAAGATTAGTTCTGATCAATGTGCCAGACTGACCTGCAGCTACAGGAAGCATATGGTTGAAGTTATTGCTGCCAAAGGGTGGTCACAAACTATTAAATGTGATAGTTCATTTACTTATTTGCCCCCCTTCTGTCATTGTTTGCATACCATCCTCATTAAAACATGAGAACCTCTAAATGTTTGGGTGGTTTTAGTTAAAGCAGACTGTTTTTTCATCTGTGTGGTTTTGACATAGATCAGATCACATTTGATGGTGATTTTAAGCAGAAATGTGAGAAATTCCAAAAGGTTCAGATACGTTTTCATACCACTATATTTGCACAAAATCTCTAAAAAATAAAAAAAATATTTAAAAAAAAAGACTGATACGGTAGCGATATTATATTTCACCAAATTTTCAATTATAAGCTTAAAATAGCTTCACATAAAAGATTAATATTTAAGACTAAGTATTTTTTACATGCCCATCCGTTACGTATGTTCATGGAGTAGTTTTTGCATGGTACAGTATGTACTGTACCTACAGTATCAGACCAAGGCAGTTGAAAGCATTTATACCTTGATGAGGGTTTCTCATGAAACCTATCGTAATCTTACCACCACTTGGTATTTTCTTTCTTTTTTTTTTTTTTTTTTTGTCATTTCCAACTGAGCTAAATCAAGTGTTAGTGATGTGATTGAGCTTTTTATCAAGAGGCCGAGAGCAACACAGGCAGTCAGGCACGCTCACAACAGCAGGAGTAAGGAGTTTCCCCACCGGCTGCTACTTACAACTAATGTTTGAAAAATGATAAATTGGCTCCTGTGTGGCACTGGGTGTCACGCGCTTGCATGAGACCATGTCGTCCCTACACGCGGATGTCTGTTTCATTGCTGTAAAGTGCTGCAGTGTTGCATGCCAGCAGATCACAGTGTGAACAGATGTTCGCCGGGAAGGTCCCACAGCACTGCTGCGCACAACATTCTTTCAGCTCGACAATTCTGTTGAGGACTCCAAAAAGATGACTGAAGACAACGTGGGCATCGACAGGAAGACACAGCCAATATTAAAACACATACAAAGGAGGTAAAAAACCCATATTAAAGGTAACTTGCGCCATCTTGCTCAGATCCGGGCCCCTAAGCTATTAAACATAAAGACCCCATAAAGCCAAAATAAATGTCTTGTAAATTTGACACACATAAGCGGAGTTTGGTGGCTGAAAAGTGTCATTGCATGTAATTGACTTTGCTATGATATATAAAAAGTTGTAAAGCAAGAAAACAAACAACATAAATGAATGAAATGAACCAAAAAAAAAAAATGTTTTTCTAATGGGTCAAAATGATTTTTCGAACAGATCATGTGACTAGCACCTTAGACGGTCATTTGTTTTGCATATCATTTTCACACACAAAAAAAATGGGGAGGGCAATTTTATTTTTTTATAAAAGATTTTTTTCTTTGATTGAAATTTTTTTTTTATGATTGAAGCAACTTTTTGGGGACTGAAAATTTTAGACACATATGACATTCCTATAATATGGCCCCAACACAAAAAGGATTGCTAAAATCAAAGAAAACTTTTTTAAAACAAAATATTTAAGTGCTCAAATGCTAATTTTTGAGTGTCAAAATTTTTTGGGAAAAAAACTTTTTTCCAATGATTAAAATGTTTTTGATTGAAGTGATTTTTCTTTTGAACATATTTTTTTTTTTTGAATGAAGCAACTTATTTTTTGATTGATTAATAATGACACAAATGGCCTAGCCGAAATGTGGCCCAAACACAAAACCACATTACTTTAATCAAAAAAATTGACTTCAATAAAAAAAAAAAAAAAAAGAAACATTCAAATAAAATTAGCTTTCAAATGCATTTTTTTTTTATTTCAAATTTTTTCATTTTTTTGATTGAAGTGACTTTTTTTTTTTTAAGCTTGAAAATATGTACTTTGATTGTACCACCTTTTTTTTTTATTGAAGCAACTTTTTTTTGATCGAATAATAAAGACAAATCTACCTCCATATGGCTCCTCCCAGGGGATACAATTTTTGACTGAGGTAACTACATTGGCACGACACCGGCGGGCGTACCGTATTCAATGGATGATAATCTTGTTGAAAAGTATAGCTGTCCTGCCAACAGCCTGATTTAGAATTCCCCTCAAGAATGATGGGAAACAAAAAAACGCTCATTTTCAACTCATTATTATAAATATTCTTGTAAGTTAATTTTATTGCTGACACTGCATTTCGGGGTCATCAACATGTTGTGCCCCCCCTTCCCCAAAAGTCAAACTCGGCCTATGTTGACACACGACAGAGAAAAGTGTTGTTAACAACCTTGCTAAGTTTGAATGATTACAAAAAATGCTCAAGTATATAAAATGAGACAAAATTGTGAAAAAACAAGTGCTGGTCTCTGCTCTCTGTGGAGGTATCAGCAGAATGCACTAGGGCTGCAGCTATCGAATATTATAGTAATCGACTGAAAATTCTAAAGATTAATCGAGTAATCAGATAAAACATTTTTTTTAGGTAAAGAGCAATTATACATATCAGAAAACAAGACATTTCATGTAATATTGAACCATTTTCAGTCAATCAATGTCTTTATTTTCAATTTACGTTGTTGAAAACAGCCAACAATTGCATTTCAAATGTGACAAAAAAAAAAAAAAGACTAGTTCACTGCTTTCACTCCAAATACTTTTAGATCTTATAAAATATATATATATTTCTTACCTAAAAATGTCATGACGCTTGATAACACACGACTTAAAAGTTAGGTGTTTTTCCTACGCGTTTCAATTGAATTTCCACTTGTGGCAAGCTATAAGTTCTAGTTAAGTTTTAAATTAGTCTAAACTGTAAGTCTTTATAGGATTTGAGTTTTTGCAGTGTTCAAAATAAATGCTGTGCTGTATTGGAGCACATTAGGCACCAGTGCTACTTGGTGTTTTATCCAGCAATGACTACTGAGCTAAAATTGACAGTTAGCATTATTATGTGTTTATTTTACACCCTAATCACTCTACAGCACTGTTTTCACAGATTAAATAAAGCCTGTATGTAAGAGTTAGCCACGCATCGACAGTGGTCATAATGAATAGAAACCTAGCTCTCCGCAAGGATAACGTTAGTGAGCGAGTGACAGTAACGTTAATCTTATTTATGAGCCCTCAGAAGTGTACTGCTTTAAGATGGCGGCTGCTTCATTAACGCCGCCGAGTTGGTCATTTTGCATCTAGTTCTACGTACATGTGATATCTATGACACGCATCAGATGTTACCTGCTAGGCTGCTACGACCGTAGCAACATGCGGGCGTAGTTTTTAGCAACGTCGGCGCAGTTTGTAAAGGCTGTCGGCTGCAGTAAGGTATTTTTTTTATTGCTTCTTCCTCTACGCACGTGACGTCAGCGCGTTGTCCCGCATTAAAAGTAGTCTGGGCAAAATGTGATGCTTAGAGCTCGCAAAATTAAACGATTCCTCGAGGTGAATAAAATTACTCGGATCAATTTTTAAACTCGAGTTACTCGAGTTGCTCAAGTATTCGTTTCAGCTCTAGAATGCACTGAAAAACCCCCGCTTTAACTGTTATATATATCAATCAAATACCACTACTGCAGATGGCAGTGTTTGCACACACACTATGGCTAGGTTCATACCGCAGATTTTAATGCACAAATGCCAATTTTTCATGTTTTTCCGACTCGAGTGAGGCATTAACTTGACAGCAGGGGTTAATTTGTGCCAGATCCTGCCCGAACAAGATCCGGCACCTCTTGATTTTGGCCTCCGTGAGTTCTGGGACTTATTTAGGCAGATCCGATAGAGATCCAGAGCAGCTCTCTGCTGGTTTAAATCCTATTTATCTAATAGGTACCAGTTTGTCAATGTAAACCAGCAATCATCAATGTATTCCAGAGTCATTTATGGTGTGCCGCAAGGGTCGGTCCCCGGGCCCAACTTGTTTACGCTGCCTTTAGGCAATATCAACAGAAAACATAGCATTAATTTTCATTGTCATTCATTCATTTTCATTTTCAGCTCTTTGGTCTTGGCCATAGTGGAGTTTGGAGTGTGACTGACTGAGTTTGTGGACATGTGTCTTTTATACAGATAATGAGTTAAAACAGGTGCCATTAATACAGGTAGCGAGTGGAGCCTCGTTAGAAGAAGTTAGACCTCTTTGACAGCCAGAAATTTTGCTTGTTTGTAGGTGACCAAATACTGATTTTCCACTCTAATTTGGAAATAAATTCTTTAAAAATCAAACAATGTGATTTTTTTTTTCCCACAATCTGTCTCTCATGGTTGAGGTTTACACATGTTGACAATTACAGGCCTCTCTAATCTTTTCAAGTAGGAGAACTTGCACAATTGGTGGTTGACTAAATACTTATTTGCCCCACTGTATGCATTTTTTGTGTGAATGATTAGCAAGATATTTACAATGAATTCATTTTTCTGTCCACCTGACAAAACCAAACTATTTCTTCCTTTATATGTCCTTAAATGTGTTACAGTAACACATAATCTGTCAACATATTTCTGTCATGGAGTACCGGGTGCGAAAATAAGCAGTCATAAAAAAGAAAGGTTAGCATCGTCTCACCGAATGCCATCAGATAAGCTCTGATCATTCACAGTCATATCACAGATGCTCTTATCTATACTTAGGCTGCTAACAATCAGAATGATAGGATAGCGTCAATCAAGGCGGCGAGACGAAATAAAGCCGGACAAATTCACACATGAGCTCCGGTGTGATGCGCAGACAGGGACGTCAA
This sequence comes from Corythoichthys intestinalis, assembly GCF_030265065.1. NCBI lineage: Eukaryota > Metazoa > Chordata > Actinopteri > Syngnathiformes > Syngnathidae > Corythoichthys > Corythoichthys intestinalis. Next base: position 6,329,910 of record NC_080414.1, on the reverse strand, counting down.
ATGCACATCACACGTTTGAGTTAACGCGCATTGACAAGTTTAAGTGCACGGGCGGATCAACGTTGACTCGACGGCATAATGAGCTCCCAATGGGTATAAGCACAACTAATCCTCGAGATCTGGTGTGATTAACATGAGATGAGGCAACCATTAGACAGCAGACCGACGCATGTATTTGTCCAGACGTGCTTTAAAACACAGGTGTATAACTCAAGGCCCGGGGCAAGCTTTAATCCGTCGTATGACTTTTGTGTGGAACGCGAAAGCAAATAATCAGCTTTATGCAGGCATTTTTGTTACCGATCTCCCTTTAAAATTAATGGAGTAGTTGTCGAAAAGATCTAAATATTAAAATTAAAACTTTAAATGAAATTCAGATATCCAGACTATTCCTGAAATCCAACACCAAGAAAAGACATGTCATCTTGAAAGGCAATTTAAAAGAAAAATAGAATGCTGAACAACAGGCTGAATAAGTGTACCTTATGCTAACTTGACATGACGCATAAACATAAGCACTTTGTAATCTGCAGGTTATGATTTTCTTTTCGGTGACATTTTGTTCAGCCCTTCTCAGTTGTTTTTATAAGTTACCGCCTTATGTTGAAACACAGGCCTTGAGCGCCCTCTTGCGGTTTTGTGTGAAAACTAGAAAATGTCATTTCTGCTCATTCGTCTGTCATTTTAGCTCAACAAATACACTAGATGGCAATATTTAGTCACAATATACAAACTCACGTTTATCTTTTACGAATTACAAGTCTTTCTATCTGTGGATCCCTTTCACAGAAAGAATGTTAATAATGTTAATGCCATCTTATAGATTTATTGTTATAATAAACAAATACAGTAATTATGTACAGTATGTTGAACGTATAAGTCCGTCTGGTCTTATCTTTTCATTCCAACAATAATTAACAGAAAAATACGGCATATTTTAGAGATGGTTTGACTTGCGAATAATTATTTTTAAGCTGTGATTAACTCGATTAAAAATTTTAATCCTTTGACAGCCCTCGTAAAAATTGGTTTCAATTGCTTTTTAAGTCTCCTTAGGCAGAGGGTATAACTTATTACTTATCCCCCCCTGTCATTTTTTGCATGCTATAGTCATTAAAATATGAAAACCTATAAATGTCTGGGTGGTTTTAGTTTAAGCAGACACTGTTTTTTTAATCTGTGTGATTTTCACAAAGATCAGATCACATTTGATGGTCATTTCATGCAGAAATGTGAGAAATTCCAAAAGGTTCCGATACATTTTCATCCCATTGTATTTTGACATACATGGCCGTCAATGGCATCGACTCACATACGTGTGGAATCCAAGTAAATTGACATCAATAGAGTCGACATTCATGGCTGTCTATGGCATAGAAATACATGGCCTTCGTTGGCAAGGATGTACATGGCTGTCAATGGTATCGACTAACTTGGGCGCAAGTTTAATGTCAATGAGCTTTATTTGGTGAGTTTTTGGTCAAAAATGACAAGCAACCATGTTTTCCTGCCATTGAAAATCAAGGGGAAATTTTCCCCATTAGAAATGAATGGAACGACGTACATGGCAATGGAATCCCATTAGAAACATATGGGAAGATTTTAGGCAAATTTTGGCAAATTCTGTATACAAACTTGGTGCCACTTACCTCCTGAAAGTTTTTATGTATGATTTACGTGAATTGGATAAAATTTTTAGGACTACATAAATTTTGGGGGGGAAAAAGAAAAAAAAATCCCCCCCAAAAATGTTTTGGCTCGAACGGTAATTTATCAACCATACGTGTCCCCGAAGTCATCCCAAATCAACCTGGGCGTGTCTTAGATCTGCATCTCCCACAGCAAAGCCACATAGCAATTTCTCCAGAAATTATCATATCATCAGAAATCTTTTAGTCTGGAGTCCTATGTACTTTCAGAGGCAAATAACATTTCTTATTCTGTTACTATCCTAAGCAGACATGTTTAAATGTATGAAAGCAACTGGCCCAGTAGTGATCTCAGTAGCAGCACGTCGTACAAGGTATCTGAGAAAAGTTCCAGACTGGTGTTATAAGAGATACTTCAAACCCAGACTACAAGTTTCCCAAATCAATGTGGGCCAGATGATCAAACAGCTCGTCTCCAAAGAGATAATGAAGGCTTTCCTTCATTCAGTGGTCCGTTCATAGCTCTGAGCACACACGCAGCTTATTCGAACCTCCAACTTCAGAAAACTTACAACAATATTCTACAGTGCTGCCTATAAAATGATACCAAATTAATTAAGCAATGTAAAGTTTTCAATAGCGCTGCAACAATTAATCGATTAACTCGAGTAATTCCATTAGAAAAAAGCTTCAAATCAAATTTTTTCTGCTTCGAGGATTCGTTTACTTAAAATGATGTTGTAATGGTTTGTTTTGAAAGTGTTGTATTTTTAATTTGATTGATTTTGGTGGATACACTGCCCTCTCGTGTCAACAGTGAATATGCCATAACTCGTCAAACATGGCAGAATCCAGCTGCTCCATGTTAAGCCGTCCCTGCCGTTCTTCCACAGTCTTTAACTACATAAGGTAGTGATTGAAATACACCACAAGGTGTCAATGGCAAGTTTTTAATTAATTAGAGATTCGACTGACGCCATAATTTCTGGGTTCACTGTACCTTACGTTCATTTGAGTGTGACAACGTACGAGACCTCTGATAGTTTGTATATTGTGACTGAATATTGCCATCCAGTGTATTTTTTGAGATAGGCGAAATGTTTGAAGAGTTTGGCCAAAGTCTGAGTAAGTTTTATGTGTATTTTGCATAGCTATTTTGATTTAGAATGCCAGTTCACTTTGCATTGTTGTTTAACTGCCTGAGCTTTTCTTTTTGTCAACATTATTTTTTGGGGGAGAGATAGGAATATTATTTTTATTGTGCTTTCACTAAATGATCCTTATGTTTGTTGTGAAGGAGTTGCCAAAGCTTATGGCAATAAACGGCGCGGTCCAATGAACGCCTGTGTCCACTCGCCTTTCTAAATGTGCAAAGAAACGGCGCCATTGTAATCTGTGTGAGGCAATGCATGAGCGGGTCATTCCGCGCATGCGTTAAATGTGTCAAATATTTTAACGTGATTAATTGAAAAAATTAATTACCGCCCGTTAACGCGATAATTTTGACGGCACTAATATTTAGATGTTATACAGTATGTTTGTACGATTTGTTAAGAGCATTGTAAAAAAATAAAATAAAAAAGTTAGCGTTTTATAGCATTTAAGCTAGCAGACTTTCGCTATGCAAGTTAGCCAATTGTTCTTTTGTTGTACGTCCTTGTTGGTCCTCATTTATTTTTTTATATCGCTTGAGGCTAAGCTCAGGTCTTTTAATTTATTATTAAATGCATTTATCGCTCTTGTGAAATGAAAGTGCAATTCTCCAATTTGAAGAAACATGCAGGAACTTTCTTTTGTGTTCTCATTTAATGCTCTTTTGTAAGCGTAATCTTAGCAAGCCAAAATAAATATTATTGCAAGCATAAACACTCGTTTGTTTGTTACATATCCTAAAATTTAATCCACAGAGCATTAAATGTTCGTAATCCGATTACTCGGACTAACTAATTAATAGATTAATCGATTACCAAAATAATCGATAGTTGTCAAACTGCTTCGCTGTTTCTAACAACTGAAACCACAGCTGAAGTGGTCAAAATTTCAATGTAAAGGTTCAGCATCAAGTGTTCGTCAAAGAAAATTCTGAAATGCAAATAACTATTTTTTTTTTTTCCCAACAGGGCTTGAAAACAGTTCCAGCTAACTGTTTCATCTGGGAGTCATCTGAAAAAGTTTTCTTCCTGAGGGCTTGCATACACAAGTTCCTCGAGTAAGTTAGGAAGGTTGCCTTCACATGAAGGGTGTCGCTTTGACTTTGCAGAAGAGCTTATAAAAAAACAAAACAAAAAAACACACACACAAACCCAAAAAACACAACAAAAAGTAAATACTTTAAAACCAACTTTCTACCTGATGCATTTCGGAGGAAGGTGATTTAATGCAAGACGATAGCGCGCACGACACGTGGGCTGTTAGCATTAAATACCTCATTAGCATGTGGGTCACGCTTATCTGCTCATACATTTCTGACTTAGTCAAATCTTCAAAACACTTCTTCGAACGTTTGTTTGACTTTTCATGCTGTGTATACACACACATACACACGCACAAGCATCAACAGGTACATAGGTACCTCTATTTACGAACGTCTCGAATTTTCAGGTTAAGACACGCCTCAACGGGAAAATATTGCCTTTTGTTACGAAAGAAATTTCAGGATACAAAAGGCAAAAAACACAGTATGGCCGGCACTCCCAGAGTTTACTGAATGTAACATACTTATAGCTGCTCTGTCATAGGCTATTTCCTATCTTTCCTGGCATCCAATTGGCTAAGAGGAACCTCTACTGTATGTGCATTGGTATCCCAGTGTCTTTTACATTCGCCCCTCATGTTCCGACAGCTTTACATGAGTGGACTAACATTTATTCTTGACTCTATTCTTGAATTTCTACATTATACACAACTCTGATTTTAGGTTTATTGTGCTATAATCTAATTATATGGGCCTTTGCATACGTTCAAATGTCAAAATGACCAGAATTTTCGTGCGTTGCACTGAATTTTTCGAACAGTCCCGAAAAATGTTCCGCTCGCCTGTAAACGTGGATTGAAAAAAAAAAAAAAAAATTCAAACAATTCTTAACCAAATCGCATAATTTACGTATCAAAAATTCCTGGACGGTAAGAGACACAAAAGTTGAATACAGAATTCGGTAAATATGTACGGTTCCTCCAAAATTCGCCCAAAACTGTCCCATTCATTTCTAATGGGATGCCATTGACCGCCATGTACGTCCAAAATTCCCATTCCCCCCAAAAATAGGTCCTTCTGATTTTTGACCATTTACCATGACAGCTCGTTGACATTTTGTGACCTGATATCAACGGGAAGTGTCCCCGAAATGTCCCCAAATTAACAGGAAGTGGCCTGATATCAACAGGATGTGTCCCCAAAATGGATATCAACAGGACACGTCCTCCAAATATCCCTAAATTAATAGAAAGTGACCTGATATCAACAGGACATGTCTCTCAAATGGTTATCAACAAGACATGTTCCCCAAATGTCCCTAATTTAACAGGAAGTGACCTGATATCAACAGGAAGTGTCCCCGAAATGTCCCCAAATTAACAGGAAGTGGCCTGATATCAACAGGATGTGTCCCCAAAATGGATATCAACAGGACACGTCCTCCAGATGTCCCTAATAAATAGGAAGTGACCTGATATCAACAGGGCATGTCTCTCAAATGGTTATCAACAAGACATGTCCCCCAAATGTCCCTAAATTAACAGGAAGTGACCTGATATCAAGAGAACGTGTCCCCGAAATGTCCCCAAATTAACAGGAAGTGGCCTGAACTCAACAGGATGTGTCCCCAAAATGGATATCAACAGGACACGTCCTCCAAATGTCCCCAATTTAATAGGAAGTGACCTGATATCAACAGGACGTGTCCCCAAACTGTCCCCAAATTAATGGGAAATAAACTGATATCAACAGGACATGTCCCCCAAATGGTTATCGACAAGACATGTCCCCCAAATGTCCCTAAATTAACAGGAAGTGACCTGATATCAAGAGAGTGTGTCCCCAAAATGTCCCCAAATTAACAGGAAGTGGCCTGAAATCAACAGGACATGTTCCCCAAATGGTTATCAACAAGACATGTCCCCCAAACGTCCCTAATTTAACAGGAAGTGACCTGATATCAAGAGAACATGTCCCCGAAATGTCCCCAAATTAACAGGAAGTGGCCTGAACTCAACAGGATGTGTCCCCAAAATAGTTATCAACAGGACACGTCCTCCAAATGTCCCTAATTTTTTAGGAAGTGACTTGATATCAACAGGATGTGTCCCCAAACTGTCCCCAAATTAATGGGAAGTAAACTGATGTATCAACAAGACATGTCCCCCAAATGTCCTAAAATTAACAGGAAATGACCTGATATCAATAGAACGTGTCTCCGAAATGTCCCTAAATCAACAGAAAGTGAGTGACCTGATAGAGCTGTATCTACCTCAGCAAAGCCCAATCGTAATTTCCCCAGAAATTGCAGTTTCTAGTTGTAACACGAATTTGTTACATATTTTGATGCATTTTTATGAATTATAAAAGATTTATGTCTGAATTTTGGGGGGGCTTGGAATAGAGTATAGCATTTACATGAAAAACGCGTCTATACTATAGAATTTTCAAGTTCCAGAACTGCTTCCACAACCAATTAATTTCGTGAGTAGAGGTATCACTGGATTATTTTCACAAGGCTAGCACCTATCGCCAGATGGGGAATGAATATGTCACCCAATCTCCACTCCCTATCACCTACACATGCAAGGGGAAAAAAATCATCATTAGTCACCTGATGCTGCTCATGCTGCCGGCTTCTGATCCCAGCTTGCATCGCTCCAGCTGGGTGGCAACAATCTGACGCTCGGCCTCAAGTTCCCGGGTCAGACGCTCGAACTGAAGCTCCTGCAGAGGCAGAGGGGAGACGGCGTACATTAAACAAAGCACAATGCAAACAGTATGCCTAAAATGGACTTGCATTTGTTGGCGACACTTTACTAGCTAATTAATACAAAAAAGTCGGAAGGAAAAACGCTCCTGGCTGCAAAGTGTCGCCCACGTCGTCTATACTGTAACAACAAGATATTTAATTGTCGACTTTCTGAGATGATTCCACATACTGTTATGTTGTCATTTTGCTGGAACGTATGTCGATATGCAAAGTACTTGAAGCAAAATGCGATTTGATGCAATATTTGCCTCAAGTTATAAAGGCAGCAATGCAATATCTGAAATGAGGTGTCATCATTTTTCTTTCGCTGGGATGTGATTGGCATTTGAGAGCAGGTGGGAGGAACCGTGATTGGTTGAAAATAGTCCAGATGCTAAAATAGCACATAATCCCTTTGTGGACACTGCTAGCGCTCCTCCTGCCAGTAAGAAATTAGTCTCAAATTCTTTCATGCATTGCACTGTTAGAATTGGGTTCATATTTTGCATAAACTGCATTTAGAACAGAGTGACAATTAGTATTTCTTCGACGAACAATTTTTTTTTATGACCATGCCGTCACGATTACGAGCAAGAACATAATCAGACTAATGCCAGTTTTCGTCTGACGAGACGAAAACTGTAGTATCTTTTGGCGTATTTACTGTTTGATTGTTTGTATGTATTACTCTAACACGCCCAATATAAAACAAATAGCATTTATATCATAGTTTGAGGAAAACAAGCAGAATATATTTGACATAGGGCATAAAGAGATACATGACACCTTCTTATCATGGAAGCCCAACGCGTGTGTTATGCAACTGACTGAGCAAGGTTGACGCTGACAAGGCCACGTCTGCACCACCAACTCCCACAATCAGTCTCCGGACAGTCCAGAACAAATGGCGAGACGTCCTGTCCCAACACAAGGAACACCGGAGAACGCCCGATATCCAACTGATAAGATGACTGGTATGACTCCAAGAGCCTCTTTGACGCTGAGGCGGGCAAAAACTCCCACTGTGGTTGCCCCAGTAACGGTGACTCAGCAACTGTAACACACGAACTAAACAGCTCAAACTGCGATAGAAGATTATCCTAAACAACGGCCAAACACACCCTTATTCCTGCCAATGGCCCGCACCGCGAGAGCCTTAAGAAAGAATGTTTAACTAATCATTGTCATTTTTCTCGGCAACCTTTTGTTGACTTGTGATATGGTGACCCTGAGTCTGCCTTTTCGCTAAGCCTGTCGCAATATGCAATAATTCCATTTATTGCACGTTAAATAAAAATGAAGGCGGTAATTTTTCCGCTGCGATTTATCGCCTCGTGTGCACGTGCGTGCGGCAGACGTGCTGTTAAAATTTCGGATTCCTTGTTACCAACTGCGCAAAATGCATCTTAGTTCCAGGTCCGGCAAAAAATAGCGCTGGAGCCAATCGTTCCCATTAAATCCTATTGTTCAACGTATACCGGCCGCGTCAGTGCTACGGATTGACTGCGGACCATCTCCGGCGCGCCGGTGTTGTTGACGTGTGGCCGCTCCCGTCGGGGGGGACATTTCACGCGGGGCGGCTATTTTTTGGCACAACGCCGGAAATTTACAACGAAGTCCGCCAAAACATTGTTACCGAGTTGGCTGCTACGAACAACCTCGCTTTGACAACGGACAGCTGAATGAAAATGAAAATGATGAACATTGACTGGCAAATTAAAAGCGCTGTGCTTCAAACTCGTCCTGTTTATGAAAGTCGATTGTCATATGCTGGTGTTGTGCAGTAATGAGCAGACGTGACTACAGCGGCGTTTGCTAACTTATTTTAATGCGCACACACACTAGATATCATGAAATGGCAAACTAGATGTGCTACGTCCCATGCCATTGGCTACGTGAGCCCAAAGTGATTAAGGGACACGTAGTACATATACTACATTGATGAATTCTAAACTGTCATGACTGAATGGAAGTTAAGAAGGCCAAATCAATCCGTACCAGTGACTATAAATAATGTTGCAAATATTGTTAGTTCAGTACGTGACACAGATGAATTCGGACCACAAATAGGATGTCTTGCTCATGTAGTAAACCTAGCTGCTAAGAGAGCTGTAGCCATCAACAGTGTGCCCCGCCTCACTTTACAAACAGTAAAGATTGTTCTCAGCACTTTTATACAAATTTTTTTCAGATCAGTAAGAAGTAAGCACATAAATATTATGCACTAAAATGCATGTTATATGATGGCAAATTAATTTTGGCTCGTTAGCAAAAAAAAAAAAAAAAAAACCCGAAACAAAACATTTTTATTTTTTTTTCTGTGCATTAAATGTATTGAATCAGATCGAAAATCGTGTCACCCGTATCGAAAATCGTACCGATTCGTTGCAGCCCTATGGAACACCATTGCAGAAGCTATGAGGGCAAACGTTTTAATTTGCCTAAATGCTTAAGTTATTAAGTGCGATTTTTTTTCTCTTGAAAAACACATTTTATTTATTCTGTGTTTCTGTGCGGTATTAATATTGTTGTCTTTTACTTAAGAGGCGTGGTGTATTGTTTTTAGCTGTGATTTCTTAAAAAGTATTTTTTAATTTAAGAGTAAATATTTAGCACGTTTAAATGGGTGTACTTGACGTTTAATATATACTGTATTCTCATTGTGTTATTGTAAATTGGTTTTAAAAAAATTGGGGGGGTGCAATAAAATCGCATATCGCAATAATTTATGAGATAAATTATCGCACACTAAAATTTGTTATCGCGACAGGCCTAAGTTCACGCCTTGACCTATTTGCTGTTTGCCTGGCTGTTCGATCGCTGTTGACCTGAATAAAATGTCAATTTGTGTTTCAAAGCCTACTTCCAGCTTTCAAAATGGAGTCAGTACAAGGTGTTAAGGCTAGTGATGCACGATAATACATTTTTCAACCGATATCGATAATCGATAATTTCCTGCCCCTTCCACCTGATAACCGATAATGTCACGCCAATAATTCTATTCAAATATATGTATAAAATGTTAAAGTATACAAAGATCAAATGTTACTGTGCAAAAATTTTTTTCCACATCAAATGTGAACAAGTAGTAAATTCCAACATCTAAACAATGGCAATGACATTGTGTAATGGTAAGCTTTTGGCAACAATTACTTAGAGAGGAAACACCCACGTTGCACAAAAATGCCTTTAAAAGTAAGCCATTCCTAACATATATCACATTACTCCACTGCAAAAACACCTCCTTAAAACTAGCAGAATTGGACAAAACTGTTGATTGAGCACATTTGGAGGCTAAATCAAGTATATAATTATCGGATTGCATTATCGGTTGAATTTCGTTTTATCTGGATTATCTGTGTGACGTCATAATTGCCGTTATCGGCCGATAATTATCGGTGACCGATATTATCGTGCATCTCTGGTTAAGTCTAAGGTTGATCAGGCGGAATTTGGCCTTTTGGCCGGGTGGTTGGTTTTTCGCCGGGCCGGGTCGTTGAAGCTGCGCCGGTGCGGGTCCGGCGGTTTGGCAGGCGTGATTCCGGCAATCTGGCTCTAAAGTCAGATTCCTTCATGAAACTTTCAAAAATGTAAATATTTTTGAAAACCTTTGATGACATAATCCTTTGACGACTCTAAAACCATGTGGAACAAGACATGTTTTAACGGTTTGGTTTTTTTTTAGTTTCTGAATACTCATTAAAAAAACAACCTCTAATTTCACAAAAAAAGCTCGGAGTGTAAAGGGTTAAATTATTGAGTGTTTTTTTCACCGATTTCTGTTTATTCAAATGTAAAGCATCACTTATGCAAAACTTGTACTGACTTGAATGGGGAAAGGAAAAAATTGCATGTGAGATGAACATTTTTGGTGAATGCAAACAACTAAAATGACTTTTTTTTTTTTTTCTTTCGCCATAACTAAAAACTGAATGTGTTTAATCATGCGCAGTGTAACTCTAAGGGTACAAAAAGAGGGAAAATTCCTCACCAAATTACCTGCAACAAATCCATTTCCTCTTCAATTTTGACATTTCTCTGGCAACATGAGTGCTACTATCATTCCAAGATTAACAGTATGTACCCATGCATAAAAAACAAAATCCTTCAAGTCAGTTTTTGGCTTAAAATCAAGTAAATTCTTACAAAAGGTACCAAGAATACCTGTTCTGTATGTCCGCCATTGGTTACTTTGGGAATTTACTGACTAGTTAATTTATTAACAGTTGAGCAATGAACTAGATGGAACTCAAACCATGAAATGAGTGTGCGCATAACGTGCATTGAGGCATTCAAAGGTGTTACATTCAAGTGAATCACAGATGCATGGATCAATAAGTGCAAGTACTCAACCAATCCTACAGTGGGACTGTGCAAGTACAATGATGTGTGTATGTGAGAGCGACACAGAGGAACAGAGAGAGAAAGTGGTGGGGGAGAATGAGGAAAACGAGTGGCGGGGAGAGAGAGTTGTAAAGAGTGCGTGCACTGGTCTGATTGGTTTTCAAAGCCATTTGAAGCGCTGAATGACTTGATCCCCCCGTCGCTATCTCAAGTCTCCAAGCGCAATCCCCTCAACTCCTCAACATTACAGCGCGGTGCCATGCAATATATCTCCCCCAACATTCTCAGGAAGCACTTACTCATCAATATGCACACTATTCTTTCCTTTTTCCTCATGCTTTCTGTGTGCTTGGATGCAACAAGCCCCCATGTTGAAAATATGACAGCATTTACTATACGCTATATTATATGTACTAGAGGTTGACCGAAATGGGATTTTCAAATGTCGATGCCGATATCTAAAAAAAATGTCAGCCGATTGCAGATTTCCAAAGCCGGTTATGTAAGCCGATATCCTTATATTTTTTAAGCACGTAGATTATAAAAAGTAGGGTTGTTCCGATCATGTTTTTTTGCTCCCGATCCGATCCTGATCGTTTCAGTTTGAGTATCTGCCGATCCCGATATTTCCCGATCCGATTGCTTTTTTTTGCTCCCGATTCAATTCCAATCATTCCCGATAATTTTTCCCGATCATATACATTTTGGCAATGCATTACGAAAAAAATGAATAAAACTCGGACGAAATATATACATTCAACATACAGTACATAAGTACTGTATTTGTTTATTATGACAATAAATCCTCAAGATGACATTTACATTATTAACATTCTTTCTGTAAGAGGGATCCACGGATAGAAAGACTTGTGACTTTGTATATTTTGACTAAATATTGCCATCTAGTGTATTTGTTGAGCTTTCAGTAAATGATACTGTAGCCATGCCCAAATGCATGATGGGAAGTAGAACCATGACTGTGCGTAGTGCTACCAATTGATATATCTTCTCTGCGTTGGGAAATGACATAAGGTGTTAGGAAAAATCAATTGCTATCTTGCTTCCCCACATTGCTTCCCATGATGTTTCTAATCGTAGGGAGAGGGATTGTAAGGCTTTGGCCAATTAAAAAAGGGCTCCAAAGGCTGCCAAAATTCACTCTACTCATTTTACGCTGCCTTTTATCTCTCTATATAGGTAAAACGGCACCATTACAGATTGAGCGCGACAATGCGTGAGTGGGTCGTGCAGCGCATGCATTAATTGCGTTAATTATTTTAACGTGATAAATTTTTTTTTAAATTAATTACCACCGTTATCGGGATAAATTTGATAACCCTACCTTAAGCCTAAATTAAAGACTCTGGATGAGTGTAACATATTATGTCTGTAACGTTAAATACAATTAGAAAACTATTTATTTAAAAAATATATACATATATATTAAAAAAGGCATGGCCGATATTTTTTTGCCGATTTCGATACTTTGAAAATGACGTGATCGGACCCGATCGCTCGGCATCCCGATCGATCGGGACATCTCTAATAAAAAGCATTTTTTAAGAGTTGAGGATAATGCTCGCCGTGCTAAAGCTAATGCTAATTTGAATGCTTGTCAGGACGTGAAAGCGAAGTGCACGCAAAAGCAGGGTAACGGGGAGGTGAGGCGAGGTGGAGGTGAACTCAAAATGGTTTTAATAATAAACATAAGCCTATAAAAAAAGCAAAGTACAAACCAGTCATCAAAAAACTTACTTAAACAGAGGATGCAGGAACACGAGGGGTATAGACAGCAAAATAGACATGAACTCGACAGACCTTGGGATAGACAATGACCGAACAAGAACAGACTGCACATGGGGAACTTAAATACAGACATGCGGTAATGAGGCGATGAGACACAGGTGGTTGATACAAGCGGCAGCGGATTGGTCAAGATCAATGGGTATAGTACCCATTGATCTCACCTGTTGTGGCCTGCACCTTGTTCCCCATGTGCAGTCTGTTCTTGTTCGGTCATTGTCTATCCCAAGGTCTGTCGAGTTCATGTCTATTTGCTATCCATCGTGCAGTGCATGCGTTAATTGCATTAAAACGTGATTAATTTTTTAAAAATTAGTTACCACCGTTAACACAATAAATTTGATAGCCCTACTTTAAGCCAAAACTAAAGACTCTGGATGAGTGTAAGACATTTTGTCTGTAACGTTAAATACAATTAGAAAAAAATATTTAAAAAAAATATATAAATATTAAAAAAAGGCATGTCCGATATTTTTTTGCCGATTCCGATACTTTGAAAATGGCACCCCGATCGAGCGAGACATCTTTAATATTTACTGTATATACAAACACATTCGATTATAAAGACTGATATTTATATACAAGTTAAATATAACCCTGTGAGAAGTTCATATAGTTCATAAATTTCATATCAATTTGTTTTCCGAAACTTCCGGGTTCGCGATGAATCAGCAACCAACACACTTTTGCTCAATAGACGATGTTTATTGATTAGAAAATGCAGAATAAATTAGATTTATTGATTACAATCCCACGAGAGCAAGCACACACATATCAAAAACAAGAACAACGATGACGCTAGATTTGAGTTTGTCAATCCCAGAGTCCCCGCGTTACCGCTACAGCAAAACAAAATGTCCCTTAGAAATGAAAATCGCTTACCGTGACAAATGAGTGGGGAGCCAACACACTCCGGTAGAGCGGCAAAGGAACAAAACCAGGCGACCCGAAACGTAATCCACTGGCAGACTTCCAGCGAGTTGGGGGAATCTTCCGACTCTTATAGGTACGTCTAACGCGGGGACGCGGATGGCCACTCCCCGCCCCCACGAACACGCACCGCCTGGACTCGTGAGACACCCCCTCTACCACCCCCGCAAGGGTATGAGATTCCCCCCCAATTGAAGCTCCCAGCGGTTAAAGTAGAATGTTTATTTAAATTATCTCGTGGGATTCCCTCCTAACTATGGCGCGTCAAAACAAATTGTCCTGTGAGATTCCCTCCTAACTATGAGACTCAAGGTAAAAAACAATAGAAGTTGTTACAATCTAGGGAACAAAAGCAATCATACATAGGCATAACATAATATTTTCCCCCATCAAAATTGGATAATTATAATAATTATAAATACCGTAATTTTTGGACTATAAGTCGCTACTTTTTTCTTTCATTTTGATACCTGTGGCTTATAGTCCAATGCGGCTTATTCGTTGATTTTTTTAGGTAACGCTTTATTTGACAGCGGTGTCATAAGTGTCACGGGTTGGGGCACACACGGCTGGACTCAAATGCACGAGACAAGAGATTAACACTGTCCAATAAACATTTAATTCAGGAAAAGGGACGTGATGACGAAATTCAAAGTTCCAACACAAACAGTCAAGGGCAAAAACATAGCAAGGCAAAAAACTTAACTTCAAGGTTGGCTGTGGCGTAGATTCCAAATGATCTCAAAACACTGAAAACGCACTGGCAAATGACAACAGACAAGAAGGGTTTTTAAGGAGTGCTTCTAATAGGAACCAGGTGCAGGCACTCAGGTGATTAGGGGAGGATGACAAAGCTGACTGAAGTGAACAGAGAGTACCCTACCAAAATAAAACAGGATATGAAATGACTAAATCAGTACCGCTGACGGCGGCTTGTAACAATAAGACTGTCATAAGATCATCAAAATTATGACATGACACTATCATGGACATTACTGAATGCTTATGTCATTAAGTGTCATTTGGCAAATTATGTCACTAACTCAATTTTCGTCCATCTTGGATGTTTTGCATCCGTTCAAAAGTGAGATCATTTGCCGGATAACACTTAATGACATCTGTTATAAGCATTCATGAATGCTCAGGACAGAGACATGTCATTATTATGATTGTGTAATGACGGTCTTATGGCACCACTGTCAAATAAAGTGTTAGCAAATACCATAATTAGCAATTGATAAAACAACTGGAACAGTAACTGAAGAAATATTTAGCACAGAAAATGATTTTTGATTATCATTTACATCTGTTGCCCTGCAATGCATGCTAAGAGGCATGTTGGATGACAACAGTGTTGACAACAGATGGCAGCAGAGGTTGACTGTCTCCCCCAAGGGAGCAGTGATGGCCAAATGAAGCTTCTTGAAGCAATAAAGCTTTGCAGCCAATTGGTTCAAAGCTTCATGGTGCTTCATTTGTATATCCGATGGTACAGTGAGGACAGCTGCGGCCTATTGTCCAGTGCAGTTTATCTATGAACAAATGCAGTTTTCGTGCCAAATTTGGTGGGCTGCGGCTTATAGTCAGGTGCGCCTTATAGTGCGAAAATTAGGGCAATAAACAATAATAATACATTTTAAATTTATATAAATAAATAATAATGATACATTTTAAATTCATATACATAATAAAAATAAAAAAAATCGAGAAAACATTAATGTAAACTAATAAAATTTTAAACTATAGATTTTTTTGACCCTGCCTCTTAAAAGAATCGGAATCGAGAATCATTCGGAACCGGAATCAAAACATGGAACCGGAATCAGAACCGGAATCGTTCAATTTCAAACGACGCCCAACCCTATATACTAGTATAATGCTTGTTTTCACTTCAGAATGCATTGTATTTGGGGCTTAACATGAACGGACATTATGTAAGATAACAGTCATAGCTCAGACACCGTAGCTTTGAATGGAATAAATAGCAACCATGCCCTTTCACTTTGTTGTAAAAAAACAGAAAAACAATGTGGCTCTATCCACACCGGAGACAAATGATCCTGCTCACCGCCATAAAGACGCTGCGTGGCTCTCTGAGCTTGATGGTCTCTGTGTGTGTCTGAAGATAAGGCCCAATCATTATAAAGTGGCCCATGGGTAGCTATTAGCAGAGCTGTTTTTGGATGGGAGACAAAAGGCTATCAAACAGAGCTCTGACCTTCTCTTTGAGACGTGATGCTCCCTCTCGCAACCGTTCCCTCTCCATCCTCAATCAGCGGTCAGAAAAATGAGGGGAAGGAAGGAGCGGGGAAAAGGACGCGTGAATACGAGCTGGTGAAAAGGTCACGCCGCTCTACTTCGTTACCCCGACGAATACCGAACGCAACCAGCCCACGAAAGACGTGCGCGTCACGTGACTTTTTTCAAGGGTTCAAATTGCAGGGACTTATTCATGCCCTTTCCTTTGAACGTGTCACCACTTTAATGAGCGCAAAGTAGAGCGGGGTGGGTGGGCCACTACCTGGAGGCGAGGACAGTGGGGTGACTGTGGTGATGAAAGTCACATGAGAAGATGGCCACAGGGAGGAAATGTGATGCTTCCCTCTAAATATTCAAGATAGAGTGGGGGAGAAGAAAGGACCACAACCACGTGACCTCTCTGGCTTTTTCTTTCTTGTTCTCTCAAGTCATAAATACAATTTTTTTTTTTTTTTGGTGTTAGTTTTGCTCCATTTCTCAGTTTGTGGACTTCTCAATGTCATCTTCTGCTGTTTTAATATAGATTCCGTCTCCTTTAATAATTGAGGAACATAATCTAATAGGGAAAGTTCACTATTTGACATTTATTATTCATCTAACTATGATTACTAAAATTTCATATAACCAAATACACTGATACCTCAGCTCACGAACATAATTGGTTCCCAGAAAGTGTGTGTAAGGCGAAAAGTTCGTCTTCCGAACATTTATTTCCCATAAGAAACCATTAAAATGAAAATAATCCGTTCCAATGTCCCCATAAAACACAATTTTCTACTAAATAAGCCTTAAAACTACACAAAAATATGCCTTATTTTCTTTAATGTCTTCTTAGGCTTAACACTAGCCTGTGGTGGGGTATTTTTCGGTCCCATAATAGCAAAAGTACACTCAAGATGGTCCAAAATGTCTACCAAACACAAACCACGTCCGCACTCAACGAAAGGGAGGGGACGAATTGGGACGCCGTGAGCGTGCGTCAGCTTCTCGTGGCGCTGTTCGACCGCGTGGTTTGGTTCGTCCGCCGAAAACTAGTTCGTCAGCAGAGACTATATGCTCGCGAATTTAATGTTCTTGAGGCGAAAAGTTCGTGAGCTTAAGCGTTCATGAGCTGAGGTATCACTGTATGGATATTCTGTGGGTTCTATCTTGCCAGTATAGGCGGTTAGACAATATAATGTCGTCGAATGAAAAGAGCTTACAGTTGTCGACTTGTGAAGCTGAAGTTAGTGATGGTTGATGGACGTTTGGTTGAATATCACACTATAATTGATGAGGATCTGTCTTTATATGTGTGCTTTATTCAGAGACTAAGACTTGAACAATCGGGCAACTTGGCGGGAGGGTGCATGTTGGCCAAAGGAAGAATGAGTTTATATTTACTGTATTTTAAGTGACTGGTCAAAAACTGGCCTCAAAATTAATTAAAATGTGAAATTAATACAGGAATTCTAATTAATCAAAAGGTTTGTATTATCAACAGTCTTTGAGAAATTTCTGGTACAGGGCATTAAAAAGTCCCGTTCCTACGCTGGGAACGCAACCCGAATTTCCGTGTAAATCGGAATTAACACTTTAAGCACCCCTAAACCTCAAAATAACTCTGCAAAAAAAAATCCAAAAGTATGGTATTTTGTTTAACGATGGAGGATACACTGCCCTCTGGTGGCAAGCTTTGAGTCTGGCTGGACTGTTGAGCAGACTCGTCTGCAGTGGTGTCACAGATTACTTGAATAAGTAATTACCGTATTGGCCCGAATATAAGACGGCTCTGATTATAAGACGACCCCTACTTTTTCAAGACTCAGGTTTGAAAAAAGACTTTTTGAACACCAAATTAATTTTTATACAGAAAATAATTACACTATATCTGAAACAAATGATTATAACAATATCTGAACATTTCAATATGTAAACTAAAGTGCAATCACATTCATAAATGAATGGCTTCTGCTTTTTGAAATGTAAATAAACCAATCTATTGTAATAAAACAACAAATTTGCAATAACTGCATTCACCATCAAAGTGAAGTCTAACTAACTGTAGTCTTGAAACAAATCTGAATAAGGAAAAATACTGCAATAAAATAATGCAAACTGGTTAAACTTGAGAGTAGCTGAGATCTGTCATGACAGAACAACGCTTCAATGATATCTGGCGCCATCTATCGTCGGGAATGGGTATAACGTCTAGATCGCGAATATAAGACGACCCCCACTTTTTCAGTCTTATTTCAATGCAAAAAACACTGTCTTATATTCGGACCAATACGGTACTTACTGATTACGCCTCAAAAAAGTAATCGAGTTAATTTACTGATTACTTTATTATCAAAGTAACTAAGTTACTTTAAAAGTAATTTATCGGTTACGTTTTATCAATTTTTCACCCTTTGCTTCCTCAACATAAGATGACAACAGAAAAATGTCATCGCATGTAATTGAATTTCTGGTAATTGAATTTTTAGGGGAAGATCATAATTTTTTACATTAGGCTTAATCTTCGAGTTAGCGGGGGTATAATTAGTCGATGGAGTTGATTTCAAACAGCATTGACTTGCGCTAGCTTAGTCACTCTGGAGCCCTGAAAGTAACAACTGACAAACTGCATGGAATTTGTTGAAATCAACTCCACCGACTAATTAAACCCCCGCTCACTCAAAAATTTTGAATTTCGGGTTAGGGTTTCGGGTAAACAGCATATCAGTGGCAATGGAAAACAATGCAAATTGACTGCACAATAATCAAAAACACATAAATGAATTCCACAGTGCAATAAACACAAATGTGGGAGCGGGCGCAAATGCGCGCGCACAAACCGAAAGTACGCCATACACACATGCGATCAATTTGGCCACAAAAAGTGGTGGCAAATAAGCATTTTACACTCAATCGGACTTACAACACATCCCAAAAATGCTAAACGAACACGTCACCTCACAGCATAAATGTGCAACACCGAATATGATACAATTCTTGCGGACTTCGCGAGGACGAGCGGGAGCGACAACTACCCGCCGTTGCAACAGCAAAGCTACGAAACGGCCGGCAACGTAGCGGTTCCCACCTATCGCTGGAACCCTCCAGAATGAAGGAAAAATATGTTCATTCATGGACGCACACAGATCAACATTACCTCGCACTCAACTGGAGACCAAAATAGGAATCAACAATGAGCGGTTCCCAACGAAATGAACATTTTCTCTTCAAAATATTCTTCTTACAGGACTACAATAGTCTTCGTTCTACATAAATTATGAGGCAATAACAAAATATAAGTGCACAGACACTAAGGAAACTAACTCTAATCCGATTACTGGTTTGGAAAAATTAACGAGTTAGATTGCTCGTTACTAAGAGAATGAAATCAGATTACTACTTACTGACAACACTGCTCGTCTGACATGGGTAAAGCACAGCTGTGCTCTGGTTTGGCCCACAATTGGCTGTAAGTTGTTTCAGCTAATATATGTTTGTATGCATTTGTAATTAAGTATAGAGCTATAGTTTGTGGTGTTAGGTTTGAGCGATTTGCTCTGAGAATAATACGTTAGCATTCATAGCATTGGAGCTAGCAGGCTTTAGTTTGGCAAATTTGGCTAATCTAATCTACTAAATTTACATATTGATCAGACTTGATGGACGTTTGAACACCAATTGTTTTGTGCCAAGTGTTTTATGGTTAAAATATGTGTCGTTTTGAACTAGACCTTATTAAAATTCATCCAACTTGACAAGATTTATCGTTTGGAAATAAATGGATGATGCATGGATGATATCAGAAATGAATTCTGCGGGTTATTTTCAGCAGCTTCTCAAAACTGTCCTGTTTAAAGCAAACAGGGATTAAACTCTTCCATCATCTGAGTTTTTATTAAATATTGAAAGAGCGCTCATGAATTATCAGCGTGTTTAAGAACCTATACCAGAACAGCAAAAACAGACTAAACATCTCGCATGTAAGCTTTCATCATACTTTTAATGAGAGTGAACATGCAACCAAGCAACCAAAATCGAAGCCGTTCCCATAAAAGGAAAATTGAGCATCCAAACTCAAGGATGCTTCAATAAGCCCTTCAACGTTCCCAGCTGCTAGAATTTAGCAGGCGCACCTGATGTTACAGCATCTCAAACCCTCTCAAGTACAAAGAAGTCCAATTCTTTTTGACAAGAAAGCTAAAACAGCTTTTTTTTTTTTTTTTAAAGTAAGCGACTTTGGGCTGTGAACGGACACGGTGATGTATACAAATAGCGACTTTGCAAAAATCCTCGTCGAGAACCCTGTCAGTTCTGTTTTGGGGATAGCTGTTGCTTACTTAACTTAGAGGCGCCGTTCCAGAAAACAGCCTTAGAGCACATGTTTGAAATAGATGGAGCTTCGTCACATTTTGGGGAGGAAGATGTGCTGCGACTCGTTCATGCATCTCCACTCAAGTTCCCTTAAATTCTGTCTTATACACAGAATAGTTTTGTAGCTAATTATAGCATTTCAAATACATGATTCAATGCCTTCGCTTTTTGGGGTTTTGTAAAGTGGTACACAATAAAATCCTATTATTTATGGCTTTAGTTTCTGGTAAAACATGTTCTCAATACTTTTTAGCAATATGGCAAGCCATTGAAGGCTCAAAGTTAACGTTTAAAAGTAGGGCTGTCAAAATTATTGCGTTAACGGGAGGTTAATTAATTTTTTTAACTAATCACGTTAAAATATTTGACACAATTGTAAGATATGCTTGATTGTATGACCATTATACCCTGCGGGTTATACAAGTTAGCTCTAAGAATACAGTTTTAGCCCATAATCATGTGCTTATATTTTTATTACCGGCAATTGCTGACATTCTGCTGATAAATAGATACACACACATACAGTATGTTGATTCATCACACAACATCTCAGTACTTTTCCACCAAGCTACTTTGAGTGCAAATGTGTGTTCAAAACAAAGTTATCTTGCTCGCTGTGACTGTTAATTTAATCAAGAGTGTGACTGTTAAATCAATGACTAGAATAAGGAACTTTGCCTGATCGAAACTGCCATGTTGGACAACAGTGTTGTAACTATTTTCCGCCCAGCAACAAGCCCTCAATAAAAGTCAGCAGCGCGGGGAGTCCGGAGAGAGACCTCGGTGAGATTCCGATTTGGCACGTTGCGCTCTCCTACTCTCCCCAAAACTGCAATTTGGTAAAAGTCTACTCTCTGACTCCTGCCTCCTTGTGTCCTGCCTTTGTCACCTCGCTCTGGGTCAACAGCTAAATTGAAGAAGGTGTTTTAGACCCAACACAATCAACACACATGCCCCGCTCAAACAGATCCAAGCCAAATATAAGTGATGCAAAGCCTTGATTTTATGTAATTTTGGGGTGCTGAATCCAAATTTCTGTAATGGTAAGTTTTTGGTAAAAAATTACAACCACATAGGTTTTTCGGCCATTGAGAATGAATGGGAAATTTGGACGTACATGGCAGTCAATGGCATTCCATTAGAAAGTAATGGGACAGTTTTTGGCAAATTTTGGGGCAACCGTACATTTTTGCCAAAATCTGTAGACAACTTTTATGCCCCTTAAGCTCCTGGAACGTCTTGGCGAGGAAAATACAATGACGTGTAATACATGTTTTTGGATAGTTATTTTGAGATTTAAGGTGCATTTAGGGGTACTGAAAGGGTTCATTCTGATTTATGTGGAAATTTGGGTTACGTCGCCAGCGTAGGAACGGAACTCGCTCGAAACCTGCGGACTACCTGTATACAGTATTTTATACTAATACTACTACAACTTTTATGTCATTTTTAATAATATAGATTAGATTTCAATCCTGATCCTTTTCACCTGATTCCGGTCCTCTGAAAAACGGTGCTCTCGGCTCGATTTCTGATCACTTGATCAGTTCGGGGACATTTCTAATGAAAAGCATAACATCCTTGCTTTTCGAGATTCAATCTTTGCAGATTAGCATATCCTAGATGACTGAGAATCTGCACTCCCATTTTAGATGCATCAAGTTGGAGTACACCTTTAAAAAGCCAGAGATCTGAGATGCAAGGCTGCTAGCAGCTGGCCCATAACAGTTTTATATGCATTATAAATATTCAACACATAAACACACCAATACTCTGTTAAATCCCCCCCATCATTAAATTATTTAGGAGCTCAGTGGGCAAAATGAAAACATCTCTCTTTGTCTCTGATTATGCTCTCATACACGGTCCCGTCTCCTTTTCCATTGTGTGCAAATGCTGAAAGCTTTTGAGAGGTGTAAATAGTAAACCATGAGTCTTGTCAAAAAACATACATGCAGACTCAGCTTTCAGGCTTTGATGCTATTTTAGTGTCAATGTTTACATCCACTGTACTGTTAAAAAAAAAAAAAAAAAAAAAAGTTTAATATGGCCTTAAGCATAAAAAGTGACATGTTTTTGTTTTTTATTTTATTAAGTCAATCAAGGATCAGAGAAAAGGGATTAGGATGCAGATCTTGAAATCTGGAAGAAAAACATTGGCTGTGTGTGAAACCTTAAACCCAAGTCAAAATTAATGCTTTAATGCTAGAAAAGAATTCGGATAAAATGTGCTCAGAATTATAATTGATTTTCGTTACAGTGTGCAGTAAATACCAAACATTTCTTTTTTTTTAATTGTTTATTGGTGCACCAACATTATAACAGCAGGGCCAAGAATGAAAAGTCGTATTTTGTATGTGTCAAAATTGATTTTGCCATGTGGCATTTTTTTTGCCATGTGGGAAAATGGGTTTTGGCATCTGGCATTTTTTTGCCATGTGGCATTTTTTCTGCCATGTGGGAAAATGGGTTTTGGCATCTGGCACTTTTTGGCCATGTGGCATTTTTTTTTTTTTTTTTTTGCCAAGTGGCAAAACGTATTTTGTCATGTGGCTTTTTTTTTTTTTGCAATTTGACTTTTTTGTATGTTGATATGGATTTTGGCATTTAGCATTTTTTGCCATTTGGCATTTTTTTGGGTATATGGCGAAATGGATTTTCACATGTGGCAGTTTTTTGCCATGCGGCATTTTTTTCTTGTCACGTGTCAAAATGGATTTGGCATGGGGCATTTTTTGATTGATTGAAAAAATTGATTTTGCCATGTGACCGTTTTTTTTACCATGTGCCATTTTTTTTGTTGTCAAGTAGCAAAATGGGTTTTGGCATGTGGTATTTTTTTGCCACGTGGCAAAACGTCCTTTGTCATGTGGCATTTTTTTTTGCAATTTGGCTTTTTTGTATGTGGATATGGATTTTGTCATTTAGCATTTTTTTGCCATGTGGCATTTTTTTTTTTTTTTTTGCGGTATGTGGCAAAATGGATTTTTTGCATGTGGCATTTTTTTTGCAATGTGGCAGAATTGATTTTGGCATGTCACAATTTTTTTTTGCCATGTTGCATTTTTTTACAATGTGTCATTTTTTTCCATGTGCCAAAATTGACTTTGCCATTCGGCATTTTTTTGCCATGTGGCAAAATGGATTTTGGCATGTGGCATTTTTTTGCCATGTGGCAGAATTGATTTTGCCATGAGGCATTTTTTTTTGCCATGTTGCATTTTTTTTTGCCATGTGGCAAAACGTATTTTGTCATGTGGCATTTTTATTTTTTTTGCCATTTGACTTTTTCTGTATGTGGCAAAATGGCATTTTTTTTTTTTTTTTTTTGCCATCTGACAAAATGTATTTTTTCAAGTGGCATGCTTTTGGTATGTGATTAACGGATTTTGGTACGTGACTTTTTTTTTTTGTTTTTGTTTTTTTGTACAAGGTATTTTTGCAGGCCATGCACATTCATGCCATTGACGGCTATGTACGTCCACATTTTCTGTTCATTTTAAACGGCAGAAAAACGTGTGGCTTTGACTTTTAACCATACACTTACCATTACTGTGAATTGACATTCAATTGGCACCCAAGGCTCTGCACGTCCAAATTTTCCATTCATATTAAATGGCAGAAAAACATGCGTGGCTGTGATTTTTGACCATACACCTACCTTTATTCAATTTAGCCTGGAGTCATTTAAAATTACCTCTTTGGGTGCACTTGCACGATCACAGTCGTTAACCATCTTTAATGTTCAACACGTGACGCCGTATCTTTGGCACTCGTTACCGAACATGTACATGTAAACAAAAGGGACGTCTAAACGGCTGCACAATAAATGATCAGTAGCTTTTATTCACGTCATTTACCTTGTTCGTTCATCTCCCGAATGGCTTTTGCAAGCGTGATTAAATGAGTGTGTTGGTGAGGTGCTTTAGTGATTAACTCATCCGTGATTATCTGTCT
Source organism: Corythoichthys intestinalis (assembly GCF_030265065.1). Classification (NCBI taxonomy): domain Eukaryota; kingdom Metazoa; phylum Chordata; class Actinopteri; order Syngnathiformes; family Syngnathidae; genus Corythoichthys; species Corythoichthys intestinalis. The sequence continues at coordinate 6,305,672 of NC_080414.1, read as the reverse complement.
CCAGTAGCAGATTGTCTGGATTCCACATGCAGGTCACGGAACAATCTCAAAACTCTCTCTCTTGGACTGCAGTCGGAAAGTTATAAAGTATTTCACTTGTGATAGATTATGTAATTACTGCCCATTGTTTTAATGTGGCTATTCACCATATACACATATAGTATTGAGCTAGTCTAATACAGGTAGTCCCCAGGTTACGATGTACCCGATTTACGTGATTTCAACTTTACGTCGCAGACCAAGTCTCGTCCGCCATTTTGTCTCCAGTTTTTTTTACATATTTATGTCACACTGCTGTTGCAATAGTTGCGCACTCCCTGTGGATGTGGTATTACGGTAAAAAGGAACCTCTGTGATGAGTCGTGTGCACATGTGATGTGAAGCACACTGAATAAAGAAGTGTTGTTCCACTCAAGTCTCGGCCTTATATGTACTTTGATTAAGGAAGTACATAACAGTGTAAACAGGACCTTATTGTACATAAAAGTATCTTAATGTTTTCTTAATTTTATTAATATGTTCTGTCCTCACTAGATGGGAAGTTGTTCGGACAGCAAAAAAGGTTATTGTGATTTTTAAAGCTTTAAATTTGCGTACACTGCTGTAGCCAGTGGTAGGAAACTACTGTGCATCATATGAAGAAGTGTTGCTGAGACCTCATCATTTTAACAGAACAATTAATTGAGCGTCTGTGCAAGCAGCAGAATTAGATATTGTTTATCTTCCAGGTTTTACAGGACACGTGCAGCTAAATACAAGGCATAATTTGCTTATTAGTAAATCCAGTAGAAGTCAACTAATGAAGTGTGGATACATTTATTGTCTGCAGGCCTACCGGACAGTCTCGAAGACCATTATGTCGAACGGCATCTAATTTAATGTTTGAATTTGATGCCATGCTTTTAACCTAAAGGATGGACTCATTACAGTAAATCATTTGTCTTCAGTGACCATGTTAAATTAGCAAAAATGATGCGAAAGGTATTTAACTGCCTGACACCACATATTGATTCAATTAAACGCTTTATATGGAGCAAGAAAAGCCACACAGTGAGCAGTAATGAAAAGAAGAACAGTACTGTCCAGTCGATTAAAACGATGCTAAGGTCTTCCCAAGGTCAAAACTCTTCAGATGCGTGATCAATGGAATTGTGTTTTGAAAGGTACTAGAAATCCCTACACTGGATTAGGAGAGAATCGATCAGGGTCTATTGCCCTTAGTCTATCAGGCCGAGGAAAGGGGGGAAATCACGTGCAGATCTACATCAGTGTTCCACGGCAGCGTTACGGTTCATGCTCCCCGAGTATGGATTTGGCCGCAGACAAAATGTCATTTGGAAAATGTCATCGCCTAAATGCCATTGCGGCTCTGTATGTGTCCAATTGTGTGTTGGGTGGGGGTGATCTCTCATACTCACACACGTACAAATAGCTGCACCCAGTCTGCGGGTATCACTTCTGCAGAAATGAGTGGTTGCTAGGTTGTCAGCACTTTTGTTATTTTCTTTCAAAACTTGGACTGAAAGAACACTTCCGTCTGCATAAGATGGATAACAAGGAAGGACAAAAGGAAGGGAGGTGTTGAGATGGGAGAAGAATATCAGTAAGAAATTTAGGTGAGGAAGAATGAGCATGAAGAAATGTTAATGTTTTCCAGATAAAAAAAGGAGGTAGCCCTTTGGATGGATGAATAGGGTAAGTGGTTGGGGCAGTATAGTAGGAGCAGAATAGACATGTAGAAAGGAATTTTGACAGTATGGAAGTTTTTATGGCTATTGAAGGGAATATAATCTGTTCTTGTATTTACTGTTTGACTGTTTGTATTACTCTAACACACCCAATATAAAATAAATAGCATTCATATCTAAGAAAAATAAACAGGATATATTTGATATTATGAACAGTTGGACTTGAAATGATTAGAACTCGCAGCACCGAGACAACGGGCAGAAAAGGGCAGAACAGATACAGGACGCCTTTTGACCACAGAAGCTCAACGCGCGTGTCCTGCAGCTGACTGAACAAGATTGATGCTGACAAGCAGGTGAAAGGCAAGACATCTAACAAGCCCACGTCTGCACCACCAAGTCCCGCAAACCAGCTCTACTGGATAGTCCAGAACAAATGGCGGGACATCTTGTCTTGCCACAAGGAACATCTGATACGGAGGAACCCGCGACCGAGAAGTGAACACTAACGTGGTGCTATGGATGGCAAAATCCTTAACTCTCGTTGCTCTGACAATTGTAACGCCCAAATTCTCCTCTCCAATAGACAATATTGCAATACTAAACAACGCCCATACACACCCTTCTAGAGCCTTATAAAAACAACGTTTAACTAATCGTTGTCACTTTTTCTCAGGAATCTTTTGTTGACTTGTGATATGGTGACCCTGGATCCAGTTTGCTCCTTGCCTGGGTCTCTCTGTGCTGTATAGTTGCTGCCGACTTGGAATAAATTGCCAACTTTTGTTTTGAAGCCTTTTTCCTAGCTTTTAAAATGGAGTCAGTAAAAGGGGTTAAGACTAAGGTGAACGCGTGGAGTAGGGTGTTCAGCCCTTATATAGTGATTTTTTGTTCTTTCGAAATTTGAAATGGCTAAGTGCTGAATTGATTCCATTTGGTAAAGACAATAACTGAGGAAAATACCTGATTTTTTTCATATACCCATTCCCGTGCCTCACTATACGCAGGTATGTGATAGCAACTCCCCTTGCATGCACTGCCAGCTGAGCCCAGTCGAGTTTGCTGTTCTTAGGTGAAACCTCCTATCACGCTGCTACCGGGGCGAGAAGCTGATACCTTTATTTTCACATTACATACATAAACAAAAACCATTACACAGAACCAACTGCCAATACCGCGAGCAGCTATAGTGTTAAGGTGCGTTCACTGTACAGACTGTTTCTTCAGTGACTGTTGTAAAGTAACCGTTTTGTTTGCTTGTACTGTTTGTTCTTTGTTCAGTATGCACACTCGGCATACTGAACACCGACCAACAAGAGGTCACTAAAGGCTGGTGTGGTGAGGCACGGGTTCGAGACGTCGGAGGGCAAATTATAAACTGTGGTGCCAATATACTTGGGTAGTAGAACTGAATTAAAACTCAGCCCAACGAATATCAAGGTCTTTTGTTCTTCCGAACACCCTTGCGCGGAGTTTGGCCTTTTGGCCGGTTTGTTGGGTCCGCCGGCCCGGGTCGTTGGAACTGCACTAGCGCGGTTCGGCTGGCGTGGTTCCAGCAATCTGGTTAAAAGTTCAGATTCCTTCACTACTTCATACACGATGGATGGATGGATGGATGGATGGATGGATGGATGGATGGATGGATGGATGGATGGATGGATGGATGGATGGATGGATGGATGGATGGATGGATGGATGGATGGATGGATGGATGGATGGATGGATGGATGGATGGAGGGATGGATGAAGTCGCACCTGAGTAATTCAGTAGTAGCACCAGCATCCTTCCATAGACTTCATAATGATATTGACGGGTCAGATTCGACCTTAAGTGCGCCACACATTCAAGTAGGGGGCCATCCCACAATCCACTTCAGTTATTTGCAGTCGGTTACAGCGACACATGCAGATCCAACGCCGGATTTAGGGTGAAAAAGTACGAAAGCTTACCGCATACAAACAGGAAGGATTGTCTCAGGAGTGATTTGTTCGAGGATTCAAGGTAATTATTATATTTTTCATATCATGCATGCATTTTGAAACGTTGTGAAAAAAATCAATGTGAGAAATTAGCCGCTCTGGCATTAGCGTCATAGTTCGTAATATTTACGTAAAATAAATGCTAACTGCACGTTTTTTTGGTTTTTTTTTTTTGTGCTTTTAACCAAGAATCGAGACTATTTTACGTCCATATCTATCAAGAATTCAGGGATTTAAGCGTTTATTCACAAAAATTTTCAACGAAAAAAAGCTCTGTCTGTGATTCCACTCAGTCAGCTTTGATGGCCACGCCAACAATGCAAGCCCCCTATTAATCGGCCCCGTGCCCGGTGTCCAATCAATATCATTATGAAGTCTATGATCCATCCATCCATCCATTATTTACCCCTAAGTCTGGGGTCAGGTCAAGGGGGCAACAGGTTTAGCAGGGAAACCCAGACGTCCCTGTCCCCAGCCAAGAGGGAACCGCTACAATGGTATGCTTCATATGTAAAATTATTATGGTAATTTATAGGGTTGTGCCGATTATGTTTTTTTTGCTCCCGATCCGATCCCGATCGTTTTAGTTTGAGTATCTGCCGATCCCGATATTTCCTGATCCGATTGCTTTTTTTTTTTTTTTGCTCCCGATTCAATTCCAATCATTCCCGATCATATACATTTTGGCAATGCATTAAGAAAAAAATGAATAAAACTCGGACGAATATATACATTCAACATACAGTACATAAGTACTGTATTTGTTTATTATAACAATAAATCCTCAAGATGGCATTTACATTATTAACATTCTTTCTGTGAGAGGGATCCACGGATAGAAAGACTTGTAATTCTTAAAGGACAAATGTGACTTTGTATATTGTGACTAAATATTGCCATCTAGTGGATTTTTATGAGCTTTCAGTAAATGACAATTCAGCCATTTAACTTCTGCCCAAATGCATGATGGGAAGTGCAACCATGACTGTGCGTAATGGTATTAATTAATATATCTTCTCAACGTTGGGAAATAAAATAGGGTGTTAAGAAAAAGATCAACTACTACCTTTCTTCCCCACATTGCTTCCCACAATATTTCTGATCGTTGAGAGAGGGATTGTAAGGCTTTAGCTAATTAAAAAAAGGCTTCAAAGGCTGCCAAAATTCTCTCTACTCATTTAACGTTGCCTTTTAGTTCTATGTATACGTAATACGGTGCCATTATAGATTGAACACGTCAATGCGTGAGTGGGTAGTGCGGCGCATGCGTTAATTGCGTTAAATATTTTAATTTTATTACCGCCGTTGACGCGATAAATTTGACAGCCCCACTTTAAGCCAAAATTAAAGACTCTGGATGAGTGTAAGACATTTTGTCTGTAACGTTAAATACAATTAGAAAACGGTTTAATAAAAAAATATACATATATATATATATATATATATTTAAAAAGGCATGTCCGATATTTTTTCGCCGATTCCGATACTTTGAAAATGACGTGATCGGGATGATCGATCGGGACCTCTCTAGTAATTTACACTCATATCATCTACACGTTAAGGGGGGGGGGAAATTATTTTGCTCAAGACACGGTGGGAATTACCTAAATTCAGCAGTTTTTCTGCATCCTGCAGATACAGGCTTATCTGTTTGCATTTACTATTGTGATGATTTGCTTTATGATGAATGGGCCACACGCACACACTCACAAAGCCCCGTTTCTGAATCCTGAATGCTTTATTTGAATAATGTGAATGAACTGTAAAGAAAGGAGCTGGCAGAGATGCTTGTTAAGCCCTTTACCGATCATAGAAAGCTGCGCCGAAGGGCCTGTCTGCGATTCTGCCATTGTCATAGCTGTCGCTCCCGTTTAGACTTGGGGATCTCTAGCACGCATGCACACACCAACGCGGCTAGTCTCGTCCGACACGGCAAACGTAGAAGTTTAAAATACAGTACATACAGTAAATGCTTGCAATCTGCAGTTTAGCCGAGCTGGGGTTGACACGGAGGGCAAAGCGGTCTCAAGCTTGGCGGTTACCTTGAGATTTATACAGATGCATGCACATACACGACCGGCTCTATGCCCACATCCTCGGTGACCTCTTCTTTTAAAAGCTAACAGGGCAGTGTTAGTTTTTGAGTGTGTTTTCAACCTTTACAGCCTTAAGGACACATTTCCAAAGATGTTTGCCATTGGCTTCTCTCTTTGAATCTTTTAACCAAATAATTGGTCAAGTGCTGCTTTTATATTAGAGGCAAGTTAACTACAACCTTCAAGCAGCCTCAAACTGCATATTTGTTGCTTGGAGTCCTCACAAAAGGCATCTCTTTATTACTTTTCTTCTGAGAAAGTCTTTATATTTGCAAAAGTTATGTTTGCTTCAGTGCTTTGTTGCATGTGTGTTTATCTGAGCGCAGGCAGTGGTTTGCATGTGCATTGCTAATCTATCAAAAAGAGTGCTTGTGATAACCAGAGGATGGATGACCTTTTGGGAAACCCGAGGGTCCTGTCGCATCAGGTAGTAGGGATAAAGGGAGCTGGACTATTCATTTTTCTTTGCTACAGTGGTATGAAAAAGTATCTGAACGTTTTGGAATTTCTCACATTTATGCTTAAAATCTAGGGGTGCACGATATCCATTTTTTGAAACCGATACAGATAACTTCCTGCTCCTCAAAGCTGATACCGATATCGATAACCGATAATAAATATATATTTTTTAAACACCTGGAGGTTTAAAAAAAAAAAAAAAACTAGTGGTGGATTCAACATAGATTTGCCTTTGATCTCACCAGATTTTTCATAATGACATGAACAAAACAGTGTGTCTCACTTCTGCACTGCCCGACAGCCAGCTAAAACAGAATGCACTTCCATAAACCACAAGGCTTGGTCTTTTCTTGCTTTTATGGGAAGACACTCATCTTAATAATGTGAAAGTAAAACAGAAAAATACACATATTCAATACTTAATATATAACAAACTGCACAATACACTTATATACACAACTATTATATGTATAGCATAGCACACTAGCTTGAGCTACTAAAGCATTGGCTGGCTTCTATAACACAACAACTTTTTAAGTTCTGTACATATGACCCTTCACCACAGAAGTAGACATATGGTGCACATCCATATGTTATAGTAAACATAAAATACTAACAGACATATTTCCGAGGCAGAAAGGTAACAAAGCATTCACGATTGTCAATGCGACCGCTAGACACCGCAATGTGTATGTGAATGAGCTTGTAAGCTGCCAGACGTGTCCCCCTGCTGAGGAAAGTACACGTCCAGGCCCGTCTGCTGTTCGCTAGAGAGCATTTGGATGATCCAGAAGAGGACTGGGACAATGTGTTATGGTCAGATGATTCCAAACACACAGCCAGGGCAACAAAGGAGTGGCTTCGTAAGAAGCATTTCAAGGTCCTGGAGTGGCCTAGCCAGTCTCCAGATCTCAACCCCATACAAAATCTGTGGAGGGAGTTGAAAGTCCGTGTTGCCCAACGACAGCCCCAAAACATCACTGCTCTAGAGGAGATCTGCATGGAGGAATGGGCCAAAAAAACAGCAAGAGCATGTAAAAAGCTTGTGAAGAGTTTGGCCTCCGTTATTGCCATCAAAGGGTACAAAACAAAGTATTGAGATGAACTTTTGGTAATGACTAAATACTTATTTTCCACCATGATTTGCAAATAAATTCTTTAAAAATCAAACAATGTGATTTTCAGTTTTTTCCCCCCACATTCTGTCTGTCATGGTTGAGGTTTACCCATGTTGACAATTATAGGCCTCTCTCATCTTTTCAAGTGGGAGAACTTGCACAATTCGTGGTTGACGAAATACTTATTTGTAAAAAGTCACGGATATTTACCTCATAACTATCGCTTAATTGTATTTTTGTTACTGTCACATTTTCTTAGATATGTTAGATGATAAATAATCGATCCAAACAAATAAAAATTGAAAAAAAAATGTTTAAAAGGATAAATATATGAAAACGAAAATATCGACCACTCCTTGATGTCTGCGATTTCTGCATCGTGACCCTTGTTATAATACCATGTTTCACCCATAAAATCCCCCAAAAATCCAGCTGTGGCCACACTCAGTCATACATGCTACATGGAGTTTTTGGATCAAAACAAGGTAAGTACGCGATAATATCGCGTTAAAGTCATGGCGTCAGTAATTCTGCTCTCGTGTGCTCTCGCCTCCAGTTAGGGTTTTGCTGTTTAAAAAAATATCTAAAAAAAAAAAAAAAGCCCTCCTGTTAAAATTTTTTTCTTCCCCCAGAAAATAGAGATTTTACACTTTCCAATGATGTATCACACATGCGTATCGGACAATTTTGAAATTTGGCCAAATTGGTTGTCTCAGAGCAGAACTTCAAGTCACCTTGAGCGTTTTCCGCCATATTTATTAAAAAAAAATTTTAATCACGTGCTACCAAAATGAGAGACTTTCGGCCACGGTCTGGATTGATGAAGAAGGCGAATGTGACGTCAGTAGACTAATCGTCTCATGATACAGCCATAACTATAGGATGCGGATGGACTGCGGATTCAGTTGATTTTGCAGATTAATTTGTTTATTTTTTGCATCACGCTAGCCCAATGTGCTGCAGGCTTTTGTTGCTACACCAGGGAGAGTGGTGTGAGGCTTTTTGGATTTCCAAAAGATCACCATGAAGAATAGGGAAAATAAGTCCAACAATCAAGTGACCATTGGACGGATGACTAAGTAAGTAAGCCACGTGTTTTATGTAATGTCAAATATTGGAATCATGGCAAACGTTTTAATAAGGAGGTGGCTTGCATTTCGTGGGTGACAATGCTGCTTGTCCACCGAGAAGGCCACACGGTCGACAACCTGCGGCTTGTCGCACACTATGGTCGCCGGCCGATAAGCGTCCATGCTCGGGCAACCGCGCGCGCTCGTCTGCGGGACTCGATTGTGTCCAGACCTCCAGCCCCCTCAGTCCTCTTCGCGTGCCCGCCTGAAGAGAGCTCTACTCTGCTTTGGCTCGGGCAGGCATGGGCTTCAACGTGGCCAGTTTGTCCACCGAGAATGCGCCATTTTCAGCGTTCCGGCAACAAGCACTGCCTGCCTGCCGAGGCGGCAGCAGAACGACGAGCCGAAACGTGCTCGCCACCGGGGGCTGGCCGATCGGTGAAGACAATCAACTACGCCGCCGTGTGTGACATGAGTTAGGGGGAGTTTTGTGTGATTTTTCGTTTTCGAAAGGCGAGGAAAAGACTTGGAAGAGCCGTGTTAACATGTTAGCATGTCGCTCTCACGCCTCCAGTTTTTTTTACGCTCTTTCCTCCGTCTTCAAAGCCGGGGCGGGGAAATAACAAAAGCCGGACTAACTCCGGTGGCATAAAATACTGTTCGGGAGGTTTAAGAAGTCGGCAGTTTTGACCATTATGCAGTAATTAAGCCCCGGCATACTGAATAAATGCATTCTTAATATGTCATATTCCATTTAGCACAAGACTGTTATTTGTCATGACCATACAATTTATTTAGCAATTGGGTAAAAACACTTAGATAAAAAGAATATCCTGTAAAATTATTGGAGTCAAGAAATTTCAAAAAATGACATTTTGCTGCTCTCTGTCGCATTTTCCTCATTCTGAATCTTCCCCCTCAATGGGCTTAATTCTAAATCAGCTGAAATAATGACTCTGCCGACGTCGTCACCCAGCTGGAGGCGCTAGAACGCTATAATGACAGGCGGGGCTAAACGGCAGATTAAAAGACTCATTTCTCATCATCTGCGCTTTGCCAGATTGTTGTATAAAGTTGAATTGTCTACAAATATGATTTGAATTGAGATAATAATGCTATTTAAGATTTTTTTATCATGTCACAGGCACTTTAAGCAGCTGAGGTTGACAAAGTGTGAAAATAAAGCTATTTCATGGTTTACATCACATGTATTACCATCCTCATCACCATCATCGTCTCATAGTCACAGCAATTGTAGGAGGTGTGTTTGTGTGTATGAGTTGGTGAGTGTTAGCCTAAGCTGCCACTAACTGCATCGGTTGCCGTCATAAGCTTAATTTGTCCTACTTTTCCCATTTTCACTCGTAATAACATACTGGATTATTTGAATTGGTTTTAAAAGTCATCCGGCAGCAAAGCAGAATAGCGGTGAGCATGCCTGCATATCACTTACGGGATTCCGGGGTACAGAGGCTTCCATATGCATTCCAAACACACATTCAGACATTATTTTGAACATGTTAGCAAAAAAATAAAAAAATTACCTTAGCCACCCCTCCAGACAACATTAGTGGTATGAAAAAGTATCTGAACCTTTTGGAATTTCTCACATTTCTGCATTAAATCACCATCAAATGTGATCTGATCTTTGTCCAAACCACACAGAAGAAAAAAACAGTGTCTGCTTTACCTAAAACCAACCAAACATGTATAGATTTTCATACTTTAATGTGAACCCTCTGCCTAAAGAGACTTAAAGAGCAATTGAAACTAAGAGTGTGACAATATCTCGATACAGCGATATATCGCGATATTTTGCAACCCGATTGGTTATCGATATGCTCCCGCCAAGTATCGATACTTTTATTTGACATATCGGCCATACAATGGGGTATGGATGCTGTAAACTGCTCAATGTTTGTTGAAAACACTGATTTATATGACTAAATAACACAAAGACACATTGTTGATCCTCACACTAGCAGCTCAAAATGGAATCGTCTTTGAAACGCAACTGGGTAAACAAAATTAATCTCCACCAATACATACACGGCATTCCATTCTATAGTCTATCAGTAAACAAGCCCGTACCATATACAGTACAACTGTTGATGATATCGCCGGCCTTTGAACGACGCGTCTCATTTGCAGGTTGCATCTGCAAACAGAGATATAATCTCTAAAAGCAAACAGAAAGCCGGCGACTGTGCGGTAATTGGCAACAGAGAGCCTGTCGCCAAGTGGAAGACGAACACTGTGGCCATGTCGTCTCATTAGAGCGAGAGAGAGAGAGAGGAAACTAAGGAGATGTTTGGACGAGAACGCCAGAAGAGACGCGGGATCTGAACTGGGGGAAGGGTGGAGAGATGAGATAATGCAGGGAAAATGTGCATGGAAAATTAAACGCATATAAACAATCTCAGACACAATCAGACAACGCACATAATATGCAGAAAGGAAGGGCTGGATGACATTGTAGAACAAGCAGTGCATCTGCATGTTCGCGACAAAGTATGAACTGATTTTAACATGCGTGTTTGTGTGCATCCACACACTTAAAACAAAATCCTCACAGAAAAGCATTTATCACATTGTCTGACACTCATAGAAACCAAAGCTAATTATGTATCACACTCTGACGGAATTAATGGAATGGATATTGACGTTCATAACATAACAAGATTTCAATCATCGCTATTGAGGAGCTACTTAAAGCCATGGTTTTATTTGATTTTATAAATTGTTCACCACATTTTAATTTTGATGAGCAGTTGCAGTTTGTGCAAGTTTGTGCACTCCCGTGTTGTATATTTAGTTGGGGTGTAACGGTACACAAAAATCTCGGTTCGGTACGTACCTCGGTTTTGAGGTCACGGTTCGGTTCATTTTCGGTACAGTAAGAAAACAAAATGCAAAATATAAATGTGCTAGTTGTTTATTACACACTTTTGTGCTTTCAACAACAGGAACATTAGCCTATACAAAGCTTGAATTCTGCTCAAAAAGTAGCGGGAATTTAAAGATAATAATCCAACAACAATTTGCCTTTCAGACCCCGCGTAAGAAAAAAACATCCTGTGCTGAAGAGAAAAGCAATCCCAATGACAAAGATTTTAACATGTATTTTACAAATGAAATGCCTCAATGAATCATTTTTTTTCTTCTTATGAACGGTTTTCAAAAGCTTTATTGGTGGATTTTCTCAAGTTAAAGCGCCACACAGAAATTCATAAATTTAATTGTGTAAACAGGATCTGTGTATTATTCTTATTACCGTAATTTCCCGAATATAAGGCGCACCCGCGTATAACGCGCACCCCAAATTTACTTGTAAAATCGAGGGAAAATTATTGTACCCGTGTATAACGCGCACCCTAATTTTAGGTTGCCTGGTACACCAGACTCACCGCTGTTCCAGCTATTGAGTCTGGCCACCGTTTCCGCGGATACAATTTCCAGGGCGGAGCAAGCCACAGCAAACAGACAGCGGAGTGGACCAATCAGCGACGGGCAGACGTGACGTTAGTAAAATGACGAGGGAAGAACGAGGGACTTGCGCGCGGAAGTAAACATACGAAGAGAGCGGAGTTTATTCAACATGGCTAGCGCGAGACAGACTGTTGTCAATGACTCGTGTCGATGTGTTTTTGGTAATTTAAAACGGATTTTACCGTGGATTGGAACATATTCTCGGCTCTCCCGTTCACCATCTGTGTTGGAGACGACTTTCGACGCGCAAGAGTGACGTTGCTCATTATGAACACGTCACGCAAATAAACGAATCTGATTTGTCGATTGATTTTGTACCTGCTCGAAAGGCCGTTAATGGGATGGTTCCCAGACTATTTCTCTCAGTGTTTGAAAAATACAGGGAGAATAGTCTGGCAGAGCCAGGCAAAATTTTAGCACCAATAAATAGAAGAATACAAGAAAACAGCTTGTGTACAGATACAGAAATGTCATTTTACTGACTGGTGAAACACAGCACAAGCATAGCACATTGGTAGTTCAAAACATTACTATAAACTGACAATATGTACGGTAATAATATGATTTGACAACTTCTCCAACTTACCAGAATCCAGGAGAAAACAAAACAGATGTGGCTTTTCTTTTAAAGGCTGCTGTATAACTTGCTCATTTTAATCATGATGAATAAATGTTTCTTCCATGGATAGATACGTTAAAAAAAAAGTGAGGCTAGAAGTCGGACAACCGAAAGCGCGCATCGCTGTAGACTAACAAGAGGAACTATTGTTATTTGAATTTGAGTTTCCCGAGGGACAGATATAGTTGACGGACACAGAAAGTCTGTGTTGTGTTACATTTGTTACGGTCCGAGTTGTGGAGCTGCAATAAACGTTGACTCAGATGAGTTCAAGAAACTAAATGCTGTGCTTTATGAAGAGTGAAAATAAGCAGAATTCAACACAGACGAAATCATTCGACCAATCAGAGTGAAGTATTACCGTGTAACGAGTTATAACAGAATTCACCGGCGGAACACATGTTGGCACGTTGTATAGTTCCCGGGGGGAGGTATTTTGTTGAGGGAACAGCCGGAAAGATAGTTATATTCCGCGGGTTGCATGTGAGACAGACATTGCTACCGTATTTTGTTGCAGCCGAAATGTCAATAAAGCAACGCAGATTAGCTCCGTTGTTCGATACTCCGCCTCCGACTCCTTCACTAGCTCGCCACGACCGAAACAAAATGGTGACGTCACGTACTGTAATGGTGGGCAACGGATCGCTGCATACGTTTCTTCAACACAACATGGCCGTGTCAATTTTTTAAAAAATCGTTTTTTATATATTTTTGTCTCCATCCCTGTACCCGTTTATAATGCGCACCATGATTTTAAAAGTTGATTTTGGGGGGAAAAAGTGTGCGTTATATTCGGGAAATTACGGTATTTAATGACAGGTGTTTAAGCTCATTCCAATTTATTTTATTTAAATGGGCTATTATCTATTTTATTATGTGTTTATATTTTACAAACACGATGTAGTATTCATTTATATTGCATATTTTATGTTGTGTAACTTTAGTTCCTATGTGAATATTAGTTCCTACTTGTTTTGTTGTGGTAGGAGGGTTTTGTATTGAACACGGGGCCGTGTTGGTTATTATTATAGCAGAGCAGACAGCAGTAAATCAACAAAGACAAGTCAACTGTGCCAAGATCTACCACTCAAGAGATCTGATGGACTCAAAAAGTGGTTTACGATTGCATATTAGTTTGAAAATCGACCGGATCCACCGTATTTTTACACGAGTGACTTCCGGTCTGCCCGATCCTAGCTACCGGTAGTTGTATTGACGAAGGAGGCTTGCGTCTCACGTCAAATAATAAACTCTGCCGTTTTTTTCGCGTGCGTCGTGTTGAGCCGCTTCTGGGACGTGTCTAACACGCGGGTGCACTGCGACTGGTGTACATTGGGTGATTGACTTTAACGCCCGCATGTCACTGCGTTCTCGCGGCAGCCACGTTGTCGCGCCGTTGACATTTCTGGGTGATACTGTCCTACCGTGTTGGTCCTCGTTATAGTAGAGAAGACGTAGTAAATATAATCTACACAAAGAAACTGTAACCCGATCGACTCACAGCCTCGAAATGTAAGGGTTACATTACGTCAGAAACACGTTCAGTACGCCCCCGTTCTATCGAGCACCCCGAACCGAAACAGTTCAATACAAATACATGTACCGTTACACCCTTAATATTTAGTAAGGTCAGTCAGACTTAATTATAGAGCACTTTTCAAGCATTTTTGTTTTGTTTTTGTTTATTAGAAGAAAGCAGCGAGCAGGAATGGGTTAAGGAGGTACAGATAGGAAAATAGAAAAGGAGAGAGGGATGGACCAGAAGAACAAAAAAACACAACAAATAGATTAAACACCTTCAGTGACTATGAATATACAGTAGTAGTGCTATCAACAGCTAATTGTATTTTGGGTGGACACCATGTGGGGGGCCTTATGACTGGGCAGAAAAAGGCGGGTGGGGTGGGGTTAGAAAGCGATGTGATTAAGTGGGGAGGAGTATACACAAATCACCAGTGTGAGGTGTAGAACCCAGTATTATGTGAATTACTTGGATTTTTTGACATCCTATTATATGCTGCCTGATCGCTAATCCTGGCACAAATAATCACATTCAAGTAGAGAAACTAATTGCAGAAAAGTGGGAATGCTGAGTGTGGTCCCCTGGACCATCTGCGCCCCTATTAACCAGTCTTTAGGTAAGGGATGAGGGGTTGCGCCACCGAGACGCATGCCCGCCGAACACGCACTCAGCCCACCGGCCACCGCTGCAGCCCCCGAACCGACATGGCACACTGCGAGATCCTCACCGGGAGTGGGCGACACCCTGCCCACCCACCGCCACTCAGCCAGCGACCCACGCTGGAGCCCGAGGAAGATACCTGGGCAGAAAAGGGAGGGGACGGACGAAGCAGGAGAGGGCTGAGGAGCCACCGTGGGCCGGAGCGGGACCAGAGCACCGACTCCCCTACCATCCCCTGCAACTAGCAGCCCAGACAAAGAGTAGACCACAACCCGGGAGCCACGCCATAGACAAAAAGCCTGAGACCCACCCATTACTATGGCTGCCAGGTCCCAGACTGGCAGGCATTACCCAGCACGGTGATAGGATTGTGTGGGGAGGGTCGTGAAGTGTATGCATTCAAATAGAAGAGCCCGGCTGAGGACAGTGTGACATACAAGTTCTTCCCAGCCACACATCCCACCGCCCCTCGCCGAAGCCCCCCCGATGAGTGTAATGTATGTGGTGCGTTAAAAGAATGTCGGGGCCTGTGGCGGGGGAGGCAACTGCCTCGTCACCCCCCACCAACCGCAACAGGTCCCTCGGTTGGAATTGATCAGGGCATTTACATGGAAAACACATCTCTAACGGAATTTTCAGGTTACGAGACTACTTCCAGAACAAATGAATTTTGCAAGTGTACAGTATAAAAAAACAGTATATATTTCAGTGATGACAAATAAGCCAATTCAGTCAGTCTGATATTCATATATAAACCATAGAAAGATACCATCAAGCAATGAATCCAACATGTTCGAGATATATCGACCATGATCTGCGGCCCAAGTAGGGATATGCGGAATTCAGAATGGATAGATCGATGGAAAGGAGGTACTTTGCTAGTTTATAAAATTGCCATGAATTATTATCATTCGAATTATAATGTTCCTTTTCAAGACATTCTATTATTCCTCCAGTGGATCCTCAGGTTGATTCAGTGTGTTTGTGCGTGTGTGCTTGAGGGTTCCTGGGTGCTCGCGAATGTGAAGAAGTTCTTATCTGTCAAGTCTTCTCCCCCTCTTGGCAATGCATCATTAGGTAAAAACATGACTCTGCCCCCCCCCCCCCCACTCCACGAAGCACCCCCACCCATACTGAGGGAGATGACAGCTGGGGAAATAACGTGGGGAGAAAAAACTGGAGGAAAGCAGGGAGAGAATAAGGTTAGAAGACATGAATTGTATGAATGAGAAGACACCAAATGGGGGTTATGTCAAGAAATGCAGGGAAATAAAGCTGCGTTCAGTGTGTAGGCTTATATGATTCCAAATAGATTGCTCCTTAAATCTGATTTTTAAAGGGATCTTCTATTTTTAAGACAATTCTTAACAGATAAATGTTAGTATGAGTTATAATAATTTGATATTAAAACCCCTCAATGTTTTTGTTTTAATAAAGTTTGTAAAGAGATTTTAAGTGATAGGTCGCCATTCTTGTTACGTCGCAGTGCGTGACGTCACTTGTCCCGTTGCCGAAATTCCAGCGTGTCACCCGTTAGCTTTCCCAACATGTCGTCAGTTTTACCCTTCCTATTTGAACTAGATCTGAAAAGTGAAGAGCGGGACAGCACTGTCGGTCGTTCACAAGGCGAGCTTCAGGGAAAATGCGTGCAGCAAATACCTGATAAGACAAAAGTTGGGCAAAACTGGTGATGCGAGAGAGTACTGTTGTGTTGGGAACTCCGGTTGGGAGCGAGAGTGTACGCTGTCCAGTTTTATTAGCAGATATTCAAGGTAAGCATATTGCGTTTTCAAACTTATCCCAATATAATTATGTAGATTGTTAGCATCCAAAGCTGTCGTGTGCTTTACATACAGTACAGGCCAAAGAGCACACCTTGTGTAATCAATGTCTTGTACATTGTGACGCGTGGTAGTTAGGATACGTGTATAAAAGTACCAAAATGGGGAGAAGCTTCCACTATGCACATTTATTCACAAAAAATAACATTTCCACCTTGACCACTCCTCACTCAGGAGCTCAGCAGTGCGCAAACACACGTTCCCTGACGAACTCCAACATTGTGAGGTCCACGTCAGAGTCAGTGTCATAACTGTAGCATGCCATAGTGCTTTAATTATTTAGTATGATTTGGGGAAAACTCCCACGAAGAATAGTCAACATAAAAGACAGCAATAGTAATCCAAATCCGCGTTTTTTACTCACTCGAAGATCCAGGAATTAGACCGATCCCATGGCAATGTCGCAGCTGTCGATTCCACAAAATAGACTGATCCGAAAAGCCGCTGTGGGACCGACGAATCAAAAAAAATGGACAGATCCGAAACCAATATTGCAGACATGGTGGCACCATCGGATCCAGAAAATAAACGTATCCCTTACTTGACTGAGGATCCAGGAAAAATGTTCGGGAGCCAGTTGTAACGCGTGGTGGGTAGGGTATGTGCATACAGGGACCAAAAAGGGGGAGAAACTTCCACTTATGCACATTTATTCACTAAAAATAATAATTCCACCTTGACCACTCACTTAACTCCCCTTGTTTCCATTTGACTGGAAATTGCATCCAAAAGCAGCACATCGTGGCATTTTACTTAGCGAGTTTAGGCAGCAATATGCAACTGTTTAACACGCTACACATTTGGAAAGATACCAATGACGTTATCAATGCGAGCCCGCAAACCATGGCGCCAACTAACGGTCAAAATATGGACTAAATATTATAAAATATTGCCATTGATTTAACATTTTATGTGTTTCTAACAACATATTTTAGTACACGAGAACAATTGTGGTTTATTAGAGCATATATGTATTTAAGTTAGAGGACCACTTTAAGGCTGAATGTTCACACTATTTTTAGCAAGTGTCCAAATTAGATCTGGGCCTGTTCAGACATTATTGACACACCTGACAGGTTGTTGTGGCATCATCCGGCGTAGAATGATGTCACGCAGAGTCAAAACCAATCTCAACTGTCCAGACTGAGAAGCATCTTGTCCATATCTGATATGAAACTAAATCCCATATGTGGTTTCAATCCCTTTCGCAAAAATCAAATTTCTGCGGTTTGTAGCTGTTCAGACTACAGAAGAGCCATCCAGTTTAAATCTGGATATGCTAAAAAAATCAGATTTTTTCTGCCAGTCTGAACAAGGCCTAAGATTAGAATTCATAAACCCTGATATGTGTGTATATGCATGATTTTTTATACATCTCTCATAATATCAGTCTAGTTCAGCTTCTTAATTATTTTCTGTTACGCTCCCCCCACCCCCACAATGACATAAACATTTTGCGCACCCCCCAACTTTCTGCTGCCACTGTAAATAGTATTATTTGTCCATAAAATGAATTATTATAAGTACACCTCTGCAAACCACTGTGTCCTTTTCCATATTAAAGAAAAAAAGTAATACAGGTAGTCCCTGGGTTACGAACGAGTTCCGTCCCTACGCTGGCGACGTAACCCGAATTTCCGCGTAATTAACCCTTTGAGCACCCTTAAATAGATGAAGCATGTATTATATTCGCAGAGACTGCCCCAGGGCCATCCGCGCCCCCATCAACCAACCTTCAAGGAGGGGATGCGCCACCGACCCCCACGCCCACCCCCTCCCCCACCACCGTTTGCCCCACCAAGCCCATGAGCCACGGCCGCCGCCCCCCAACTGACAGAGCACACCGCAAGACCCCTACGGCCTAGTAAGTCCAGGGCAGGACAGAATCCCCACCCAGAGCAGGTGATACCCTGACAACCCACCAGCACCCAGCCAGCAACCCGCGCCAGAGCGCAGGGCCGATACCCAGGCAGAAAAGAGAGGGGAAGGTGGAAGCAGGAGAGCGCTGAGAAGCCGCCGCCGCACGAGATTGGAGCACTGACCTCCCCCGCGGCCGGCAGCCCAGGCACAGAGTAAGCCACGCACCGGGAGCCATGCCATAAAGAAAAAGTGTGGTACCCAGGTCCCCAACTGCAAGCCATTACCCAGCACCATGATGGGATTGTGTGGGTAGGGTAGTGCAGTGTATGCAGTAAAATAGGAGAGCCCTGCTTAGGGCAGTCAGACCGCTGCATGGAAGTTCATCCCAGCCGCCCCTCGCCGAAACTCCCCCATGGAGTATAATGTACTGTATGTGGTGTGTTAAAAGAGGTGCTGGAATGCGGGGGCCTGCTGTGAGGAGGCATCTATGATGTCACGCCCCCCCAACAGGTCCCAGCCGTCCCACAAGCTCGGTGTGTGATGCATTAAAATCAATGGGGAGGTGACTCCACCACCACTATGCGCCGCCAGGGTACCCACCCCACACAGGCGCCACACTGAGCACTGGATACCAGGGGATACTCACCTCCCCGGCAGGGGACAACAAGCTCCACCCCAGGCCCCACGGGCCTCAGGAGGGCCCGCCGAAAGAATGGCAGTGCCAGCTGCCACAGGCCCACAGAGGCGGACAGAGCCAAAGACAGGCCAAGGGAGCGGAGGAGCACCCCCCCCCACCCCCCACCCCAACCCCAGGCCAGGAGGGGCGCGCTGTATGACACCGGAAAGGAGGACGTAGCCCAGGCCGGGCCGACCCAGGAGGGCACTGTGGGTGCCGCCCCCACCTCCCCCAGGGGAGGGGTGAAAAATACTGCGCTCACTCTGAAAATGAGAGCGCTACTGCCACCCAATGAGTGGATGTGGAATTACACTTTATTCTAGTACAGCAAAAAAGTATGTTCCCCGAGGTCACATATTTCACTCCCGGCATGGCTCTGTGCCCCCCTGGGGGTGTGCGTCCCACTATTTGAGAAGTGCTTGTCTGATTGGAGGATGCAATCATAAAGAAAACTACAACCAAGGTGGTATTTTAATAGTTTGGTATACAGTAATGTACTGTAATTTTCTGACTTTAAGGCGTACCTGACTGTAAGCCGCCACCCTTCAAATTTGACACATAAACAGCATTTGTTCATAGATAGACCGCACTGGTCTACAAGCCGTAGCTGTCCTCACTGTATTATGGGATATTTACACCAAAAGATATGAACAGGTAACACTTTATTTGACAGCGGCATTAGTGTGGCCATTGGTGTGTGAATGAGTGCGTGAATAGGTAAATGTGTGCTAATGTAAAGCACTTTGGGCATGGTAACCATGTAGATAAATGCGCTCCATTTTATAAATACTCTCCATTATAAGACTGTCATAAGACTAAATGAACCATAATCAAGTTTTGAAACAATTGGCTGCAAAGCTTCATTGCTTCAAGAAGCTTCATTTGGCCATCACCGCTTCCTTAAGGGAGACAGTCAATCTCTGCTGCCACCTGCTGTTAACACTGTTATCGTTCAACATGCCTCCTAGCATGCATTGCAGTGCTACAGATGTAAACAACAAAATTCATGTTCTGTGTTAATTATTTCTTCAGTTGCTGTTCCAGTTGTTTCATTAATTGCTAGCTATGGTATTTGATAACACTTTATTTGACAGTGGCGCCATGAGACTTTCATAAGACCATCATAATTATGACATGACACTGCCATGAGCATTAATAAATGCTTATGACTGATATCATTTTGTGTCAAACGATCTTACTTTTAGATGGATGTAAAAGATCCAAGCTGGACATAAATGGGGTTAGTGACTTTTTTTCGGATGACACTTAATAGCCTTTGTCATATGCATTTATTAGTGCCCATGACAGTGTCATGGCATAATTATGACGATCATATGGCAGTATTATAACGCCGATGTCAAATAAAGTGTTACCAAATACCATAACTTGCAATTAATGAAACAACTGGAACGGTAACTGCAGAAATAATTAGCACAGAACATGAATTTTGATCGTTATTTACTTCTGTAGCGTTGCAATGCATGCTAGGAGGCATGTTGGATGACAACAGTGTTGACAAGAGGTGGCAGCAGAGGTTGACTGTCTCCCCTCAGAGAACAGTGATGGCAAATGAAGCTTCTTGAAGCAATGAAGCTCTGGTGCCAGTTGGTTCAAAGCTTCATGGTGGTTCATTTAGTCTCACGTTAATATCTTAAGATGCACTGGACTATAAGCCACAGCTGTCCTAAATGTATCGTGGGATATTTACACCAAAAGATATTAAACGGTAACTAGGGCTGTCCCAAACGACTAATTTTCTCCCGATTAATCAGCCGACTATTTTTACGATTAGTCAACTAATCTTTTAATTTTTCTTTTATCAATTTTTTTTTTTTTTTTTACTAATTTAGCAATGAAATTTTTGAGACGCTTATCAATTCACAAAAACATTTTTTTTTTTTTTTTAAACTAATTTAGCCATGAAATTTTTGTTGACGCTTATCAATTCACAAAAACATTTTGAAACACTTAAATTCTTTATTAAAGTACAGATAAACAGATAAATAACAATAATAAATCACAAACAATGAGTTCAAATGCTGATAGAATTAACTTGTGCAAAAGAATGGAATGTAAACAGATTCAGAACACTGACTTCACCTTTCCAACATGATTCAAAACAATTCTTAAAAAAATACCTAGCATTAATATTATAGTATACTGTAGTACAATATATATAATCGTATTATAATAATTATTCATTGCCAGATTTTTCATAAAGGGTGTCATTTTAAAGGTATTCTTAGTGTAGAATCTGAAGTAAGTGGGATTAACTCCAGAAATCGTTATTTATATGACGAACATGACATGCTTTTATTTTGAAATGTTCACCGGAAGTACGCTCGCTAAACCGCTAATTTATGCTTTACAGTCCACAAAAAAAAAATCACTATTTGTCATTGCATGTGGTGTCAGTAATAGATTTTTTTGTCCTTTTGCAAATGCTGTTAACCAGCTATTTTTCATGTTTAAAGTGTCACCTTTTAACTTCAAGTTTTGGAAAAGGCTGCTTGTTTTATAGCCGGCTAAAGTAGGTCGTCTTTTTTCCCATTCACTTCAATGTAGCAATGCTAACGTATATAGTGTTTAATATAGATGTGTTTTCTTATTTTGTATGTCTGAACTTTAATTCTACAGCGTGTTGATGACAGAAAAGAACTGGAGTTTAATATGCCATCAGCACGCACGCACAAATGTACGCACACACGCACGCGCGCGCAGCGATAAAATGCAGCCGTGAAAATGACCGCCCTCATTTTTATTTACCATGCGATAAATGGAATCATTGCATATCGCGACAGGCTTAGCAACTTCAATAAACATGTCATTAGTTAGTTAGATGGACTTACAATCTCCTGTCGTTATCATTCACGGCCGACGTGCAGCCAAGCTTGGCATTGAAGAGACAGGACACAATAGTGTACCCTCCTTTCTTTCTTTAAAAATAAGTCAATGTTTTGGACTCTCTGGTGCGCTTTTTTGGCTTTGTGCCGATTTCCCCGCTTGCATACCAAGCGTCCGACATTCTGAACTTTCCACGCATATATTTTTTTAACCCTTCATTAACCGTCGACGGGATGTTGTGCTCGTCGACGGATTTACGTCATCGATGGCGTCGACAATGTCGACTAGTCGGGACAGCTCTACCGGTAACACTATTTGACAGTGGCATCATAACACTAAGACCAAATGAAACACCATTAAGCTTTGAACCACTTGGCTGCAGAGCTTTATTGCTTCGAGAAGCTTCATTTGGCCATCACTGCTCCCTTGAGGGAGACAGTCAACCTCTGCTGCCATCTGCTGTTAACACTGTTTCGTTCAACATGCCTCCTAGCATGCATTGCAGCGATACTGATGTAAATAACAGTCAATTCATGTTTTGTGCTAATTATTTCTTCAATTACTGCTCCAGTTGTTTCATTAATTGCTAGTTATGGTATTTGGTAACACTTTGTTTGACAGTGGCGCCATAAGATTGTCATAATAAATGCTTATGACAGATATCATTTTGTGTCAAATTATCTCACTTTTGAATGGGTGTAAAAGATCCGAGCTGGACATAAATGGAGTTAGTGACATAATTTGTCGGATGACACTTAATGACATCTGTCATATGTATTCATTAATGCCCTTGATAGTGTCATGTCATGTCATAATTGATACTTATTAACCTAATAAATCAACAAATAAGCTGCAGGATTCCAAATGAAGGAAATAATAGCGGCCTATAGTCCGAATATTACGGTAATGTTTTTCAATTATTGCAGACAGAGGGCGCCGCACCGAGAGTTGTTTATTTGCTTAATGTTGCTGGGCAAGTGGGTGTCTTCAAGACGGCTTCATAATGAGTCAGAGGGTCTTTAAAAGCGTTTCGTTGGCTAATTTAACCTGCAGGAGTATACTACAGTCGGTGTAATGCGCGCTGCTGCCAAGAAGGACAAAAATCCTCTGTATGCCTCGTATTTGGAAAGGCACCAAGGACTGACTCATCTGTCGCTCTGCCAAGAATCACTGCTGTCACCAACAATGAGGACCACAACTAAACCATCTCACGGCCCTAAATGTCACAGAAAATAAGTGTGTAAGGAGCTTGACTGTCTGGATTAAAACACAGCGCGAGCATTAGCGGATGAACAGTCTCGTCAACTTTACGACTTCAAGTGACGTGTAAAATGTGACATCGACTGGTTGCTCATCACATGTTTTTGGCCTGCTGGAAGTGGGAACAAAGCCACTTGCAGCAACAGATGTGTGAGCTGAGCGTAATGAGTCACTTTAATTGTTTTAAAGTGTCTTCTATTTTTAAATATGCAGCTTTGTAACGTGGCAGGAAAAACAAGTGAGGAGGGGGATAAAAGCCAGCTATTTTTCAGCCTTCGCTACCAACGTGAAAGAAGCTCGGGGAATTATTCCACCCCACACGAAGAGCTGTGTGCAGGTTTGCAAACACTCTGAATTCCGCGCTGCTGTGGTGGGAATGAGGATAGGTTTCTCTCATTGACAGGGTTGTCTAAACATTACCTGGCTGTCCTAATGGCAAGCACACAAAGCAGGATGTGTTCAATGGCTGGGAATACCATGGATTTTTTCATGTTCTGCTTGAATTCACTGAATGAGCTTTCTATATTTAATGGTTATTGATAACTGCAAAGCATTTGTCTTCATGTAAGTTATAGAGTAGAAGGATCTGTACATATCTATAGCATCACCAAAAATGATTCTTCTTGATTTTCATCTCAATAAAAAAAGTGTGCAATCATCCATCCTGTATTGAGATTATGGCATTAATAAATTAACACCCAGCTGAAATTGACTTGAGGCAGGAAGTATCATATTTTTTGGACTATAAGTCGCAGTATTTGTTTCATAGTTTGGCTGGTCCATCTGACTTATACTGTACAGTGACTTATGTGTGAAATTATTAACACATTATAACTAGGGCTGTCAAAATTATCGCGTTAACGGGCGGTAATTAATTTTTTTAGTTAATCACGTTAAAATATTTGACACAATTAACGCACATGCCCCGCTCAGACAGATTTAAATGACAGTACAGTGAAATGCCCACATGTTAATTGTGTTTTATGGAGTTTTGCCGCCCTCTGCTGGCGCTTGGGTGCGACTGATTTTATAGGCTTCAGCACCCATGAGCATTGTGTAAGTAATTATTGACATCAACAATGGCAGGCTAGTAGTTTATTTTTTGATTGAAATTTTTTACAAATGTTATTAAAATGAAAACATTAAGAGGTGTTTTAATATAAAATTTCTATAATTTGTACTAACATTTATCTTTTAAGAACTACAAGTCTTTCTATCCACGGATCGCTTTAACAGAATGTTAATAATGTTAATGCCATCTTGCTGATTTATTGTTATAATAAACAAATACAGTCCCTATGTACCGTATGTTGAATGTATATATCCATCTTGTGTCTTATCTTTCCATTCCAACAATAATTTACAGAAAAATATGGCATATTTTATAGATGGTTTGAATTGCGATTAATTATGATTAATTAATTTTTAAGCTGTAATTAACTCGATTAAAAATTTTAATCGTTTGACAGCCCTAATTATAACATAATTTTACATGTTATTTTCACGGTGGTTGAGTGTTTCGTTTATTAGGAGAAAGCAGCGAACAGGAAGGGGTTATGGCAGAACAGAAAAAGAAGAAGAGAAGAAGCACAATCAACAACAACAAATACATTGAACGCCTACACAAACTATGAATATGTTGGTGCTTTGTTAGCTAGTTGTATTTCCAGTTCTCTAAGGAGAAAAAGGGGAGTCAGAAAGGTATGTGATTGGGAGGGCTGAAGAGTACACAAATCAGCCATGTGAGGTGTAGAACCCAGTATTCATGTGAATCACTTGTGAGCGTGGATATGTTGGCATCCTATTCTATGCTGCCTGATCGCTAATCCTGACATTGATAGTTTATCTACTTGAGTGTTTAATTGCACCTAGTCATGCGTGAATCCCATCAGACATGTGATAATCCGGCAGATGGGTGGAAATGCCACGCGGGAGCAGCCCGAGGCCCATGGCCCTTCCCCAGCCAATCAGGGGGGTTGAGCCAGAAATGCCCATCCGTCCTCCAACAGCTCCAGCAAGGGAGCCGCCATCCTTCCCCCAGGAGCCAGGGTGGTCCCCCGGACCAACCGGGCCCCCGTCAACCGGCCTTCAAGGAGGGGATGAGGGAACGCGCCACCACACCCCATGCCCACCCCCACCACCGTACGCCCAACCGGTCCACGTCCCGCAGCCCTCCAAACAAGACGGCACACTGTGGGACCCCAACGGTCGACAAAGCCCGGGGCAGGACAGGATCCTGCAGGCTATACCCGGCCGACCCACCCGTACCCTAACAGCGACCCACGGCGGAGCGCAGGGAGGACACTCGGGCAGAAAAGAGAGGGGAAGGCAAAAGCAGGAGAGCAGCAAGAAGCCGGCACGGGATCGGAGCCCCGACCGCCCCCCATTCCTGCGGCCGGCAGCCCATGCAGAAAGGAGGCCACGCCCCGGGAGCCAAGCCATAGAGAAAAAAAATAAATAAATGAATGAAAAATGACTAAATGTAATAAAAAAGGAATTATATGCATGTGTATTTTTCTGCTTTTTGGTTTTCCCGCAAAGTGTTTCCAATATTCAGTTTTCTGTTTCGGCCAAAAATTTTGTTTTCGGTACATCCCTAATGTTAACAGATACCTACATATTTAACACTTTGTCCATTGTTTTATTACAGCTATAATGTATAATCTTTGTCCTTGGTCTCTGATTACCGTAATTTTCGGACCATAGGGCGCACCTGAGCTTAAGCCGCCACACACCAAATTTGATACATTTATTGATAAGCCGCACTGGACTATAACCCTCGCTGTATTATGGAATATTTACACCAAAACATATTAACCGCTAACACTTTATTTAACATCATAAGACTGTCATTAGACAAAATGAGCCACCATGAAGCTTTGAACCAATTGGCTGCAAAGCATCATTGCTTCAAGAAGCTTCATTTGGCCATCACTGCTCCCTTGGGGGAGACAGTCAGCCTGTGCTGTCAACACTGTTGTCGTCCATCATGCTTCCTAGCATGCATTTCAGTGCTACAGATGTAAATAACAGTCAACATTAATGTTCTAAGCTAATCATTTCTTCAGTTACTGTTCTAGTTTTTTCATTAATTGCTAGTTATGGTATTTGGTAACACATTTTGACACTGGCGCCATAAGACTGTCATAAGACCATCAGAATTATGACATGACATTGCCATGACCATCAACAAATGCATATGAAGGATGTCATTTTGTGTCATCTGGCAAATTACCTCACTTTGAATGGATGTAAAATATTCGAGTTGGACTTAAATGGAGTTTGTGATAAAACAATCAGTCATAAGCATTTATTAATGCCCATGATAGTATCATGCCATAGTTAAGAGGATCTTATGGCAGTGTTATGACGCCGCTGTCAAATAAAGTTTTGCCTATTAAACCAAATAAATCAACAAATAAGCCGCACTGGACTATAAGCCGCAGGATTCAAAATGATGGAAAAAAAGTAGCGTCTTACAGTCATACATGATGGTATGTGAAATTACCTCCCCAAATTGACTTTCACTCCAGTGCGAGTTTTTTTTTCCTCTTTTTGTGCATTCTTTAAGCTGGTGTGACTTATTCTCGGGTGTGACTTATAGTGCGATAAATTTGGTATTTGACTAAAGGCAGATTCTTAAATATCATTAAAACTTTGGTTGACTCAAAGCATTTAGGCTTCCAATTTTTTTCCCCCTTCTCTATGTCAAATACTACACTTAACATTCCTGTGAAAGAATATTTTATTCATATAAAACACATAACTGCTGTGATACTAAATTAATTTGTTAGACTCTATTCATCCATGTTCGTTTGCTCGATTTCTTTGAACATAATACAAAAGGGTTTCTGTGGACTCTTATCTGATTTTACTCCCTTTTCGTGCCAGCTACAGCTAAGTTTCCAAGGTCATAACTCATGTTTTTCTGTAGAGTTGATACCGAGGTTTCACTTTCGTTTTCGTAGGTATCGTTTCACAGTAAGCATCCTTAGGTAACGCCCTTTCAACAGTATAAATGTCCAGCCTCTATTGTACTTCTTTGTACTCCTGCGTGTTCACAGCACCTGGCTGGGGCGTTGTACCCTGGATATATATCTTGTTCATAAAGTCTTCGAAGCAGGCAATCCTTGGCTGGGTCTGATTCATTTCTCTCATCGAGCTACTGAGTTGACACGTGTCTTGGGGTTCAAAATTGAATTTCCCTGACAATTCCCATTGGATACATTCCAACAGTTTCATAGCTTATTTCTTACTTTTGACTTGTGTCATCATTTTGTATTGGGAAAATATTATTCTACATATTTAAAAAGCAAGGCCGCGCATGACCTAGACGTGCAAACATCGTTCAGTGAGTGAAAAGGAAGGCAAGGTACGTGTTGAAGGAGGGTCATGAGGTGTGATTGAAGGGTAGCATATACAGAACGCCAATGCTGGATACAGTGTGTCCCCTAGATTTGTCATGTGACACCATCCCTCAGACTCAGCAGTTTGAAATGCTGAGCTCGCTTTCTCCTCTCCACAAATACGGACACAAACTGACCATGAACATGCTATAAGATGCGCATGATGCATTTAGCAACTGTCAAAATTCACACTTTCAATAAGCCATAATCTCTCCAGTCCCAATGTACCTGCAGGGCAGAAATAAACAGGCTGTGCAGTGAGCAGATGCCGACACACGCAAGCTACAATCACAACAAATGTGATGTAAACCACAGTGCACATGTGCAGAGTTCCATTTCTGTAGTTAATCTAGCCTAGGGCAGCCTGAGCATGCAAAGCAGCATACATTACTGTCCCTCTTTCCCTAAATATTAAATGTAAATAAAAAATATAACAACTGGGAGATTGAGAACAAGCCAAACAAAAACATTACTCTCTTAATGCCTCGCTTTAAAATGTAATCCAGAAATAGTGAAGGACATCATCAGGCTAAAATTGTCAACACATCACTTTTGTGATTTGTGGAACTTGTTTTATGGCTTCTCATACGTCGAGAGACCGGCTGTTAGTTATTAGGGTATTATTGATCCGTGTTGTCAGAAGATTAGTGGAAAATTATGGCTGGGAATGCTATTCCCAGTTCAAGACAAGTTGGTCACAGCTTCAGGTCATGGTTCCTCCAACAAATACTCCAAAAATTCCCAGATCAAAAGACAGTGGTACCTCTAATTCTGAACAGAAATGAAACGATGACTCGAATAATTTGAGTGACTCGACTTTAAAGATTGATCGAGCAATTTTTTTCCGCCTTGACGAATCGTTTAATTTTGCCACCTCTAAGCATGACGTTTTGCACGGACTACTTTTATTGCGGCACAACACGCTAACGTCAGGTGCGTACCGGAAGAATAGAGAGGCGGTGGATACATTTTATTTCAACCACGCATGAATGTAGAAGTAACGACGAAGAAGCCGACGAAAGAGAAGAGAAAGGCACCAAGAAAAAGCTGAAAATGGCAAAAGTGTGGAAGCATTTCAAGTTGGAGACCAAGGCGAATACAGTTTCATGCATTAAGACAGCGCTTGCATAACACTACCCCCGCCGATGCTTCCGCACCCCCAGCGGGACGCCGCGACCGATGACCGCCCCCGGAACCCGGGCCGAGCGTCACTGCGCGACCCGCCCGCCTAGCCCCTGCTCCACCAAAGGCCTCCCATTTCCTCCGAGAGCAGAGGAGCGATACTCAGGACAAGGTAAAATGAAGTTAACGTAGACCTAATAAATAAGATTAACTCATTTCCTCCCAAAAACATATAAATACGTTCTATTTTTAATTGCTTCAGTGTCCCAAAAAGGTATTTATACGTCTTTTGCGTTTTTTTTTTCCACAATCGACATCTATAGGTTCTCATGTATCTCAGATAGAATGCACAAAGCTCAAAACCAATTTTAACCCATTTTAAAACAATAAAACTGGCCACTGGAGGGCAGTAGCGCATTTGGTAAGACCCGCAACCCTATTCAACGGCAACCAACGGCCAAGCTGCAAAGCCGGGGGAGAGGGCAAAAGACGACCGAATGGATGCCGGGTGGTGGATGACCCAGCCAATTGAACGGATAAATGAGTCCAGGCGTTTTGCTTTGCTGCGTGCATTCACACATTGACGTGACTCGTCATGGTTGGACTCAGATAACTGCAGCAGCTGGGGAAACCTCCATGCCGTCCGTGGAATAGAATAAATAATAAATATTGGTGGAAACGGATTATGCTACACGAGGAATTTATTATGCTTGTTGTTAACACTTGTGTATGTAAATCTGATGTTGGTAGATTGTTTGCTTCTTGGAGATGAAATGCATGTGTGGCAGCTCAGCATTTTTTTTTTTACATAGCGTTTTGACAGTTGCCATCATATTTTCGGAATCAAAGCACCGTGTACCGGAACAGCATTCCGGCCCTGAATCTTATACCGGAACTGCGTTCCTGACCGTTCTGGCCCACTTTCATCCCTGCTTATAGTCCGAAAAATATGGTTATCAGGTGCGCCTTATAGTGCGAAAATTACGGTAAATGTTATTGAAGGGTTAGTTTGTGCAGAAAATATTTTTAGCCCACACAATGATACATTGTACATAACTCAGCACCATCACCTTCTTTGCATGATTGAAAACATGTTTATACTGTATATTTCTAAAGAATACATTTACATTGTTGTTGGTAAATTGTTTTGGACTTTTTGCGATAAAAACTGTGGTGCCACATTACTTAAACTGCTCGCACATGCTGGTATAGTCTATATAGGTATCATATGCAAAAGATGTGATAAGCCCTGAATGAAAATATTATTAGAGGCTTGGCTATGTTTATCCACAGTTCTGCTTTTCACTTATCTTCCCGATCCCATGTTCCTGGAGGTGCCACAAGCAGCATCCATTTAGCCTGCTGTTATCTAATTGAGAGCTGGGCAGACAGCACTGTAGCGTTTTGGCATTTGCTGCAAAGTAGGGAAGAGGGCATGAGGGACAGACATGTGCGTGAGAGATAACATGCATAATAAAGTCATATGGATACCTCATTTGGGTGAATCCTAAAATTAGCAAAGCTGAAAATCTTTTCAAGACTTAAACCAGAAATGTGAAGTAATTTCATAACATGCCAAATAGGGTCACAATTAAAGTAAACATTGTCCAACAAATAAAGCATGAAAAAATTATTTATATGTTGTATATTTGACAAAATAATCGCGTTTCCGAAGTTCGAGCCTGAAAGGGGACGAACCCGGAAGTGATATGTCACACCGGAAACAGCGATGGCAACTCCATAAATACGGCCACCATACAAAGCCCTTCAAACAATTATTCAAACAGCGATATAAGCGACAGATCGAGCGCAAGGGAGGAGATCCAAGTTTTTGAAGAGTTGGAGGAAGAAGAGGAGGTTGGAATTTTATGTTGGACCTAACATGTATTAGCCAGGATGCAAACAATGTGCCTAGACTACCTGACACGGAATGGAGACAAGACCCATCAAGATTACAAGATTGGTAAAATATAGGCTGTTATTATTTTCATGATTTGAAAATGCAGGCATTTGCACATAATTTTATGTTTTTGTCTATCTGATGACATTGTTTAAAAAAATAATAATCAGACTTCATTTTCATTTTGGCAGATCCGGCAGCTCTCGTGCATATAAAAAATAATATAAAAATGTTGGGGGGAAAGAAGGAGATGAGTCGTTGATGGCTTTCTCCACTTTATTGTGGCAACAATAAGAAAACAAAATAATAGCGGACTGCCGCCACATTCGACCGCAAAGTTTTGCTTCTCGCTCATCTTCCCCTCGCCTCCTACTACTCACAGCTCTCCAGTCCCAGCGTCTCTTAACCGGATCGTGCATAGTGTCTTGTTATGAGCTTTTTGTTGACAAAGGTATCGAACACACGACGTGCTGACAACTTTGTTTCTTTATTAACACATGGAGCTAACAGTACGAACACAGCTTGGGGCTCTCAGCGGGAAGTGGCGTCTAATGGCGTGAGGAAATGTAGATTTTTCATACAAGCGAACAGATTACAAAGCACAACTTCAGTGTTGTCCCGAGACTATATTTTCCATGATTCACTGAGTGACCTGCCGCTCACTGATTCGCTGCCAGACATTAACCCAACACGCTTTTTGTTGTTACCTGTCAGCGGCTCTCGTACGTAAAACACAAACTAGAAGGCTATCAAGCGATCACCGTGAAAGAAACACCGAACCGTACAAATGCAATGTAATGCTTGAAGCATGAAGGTGGAAATACATAATACAAATACAAATAAATGTGCACAAACTCACCGGCGGTGTGTGTCTCTTACGGCAACGTGACTGTGAATTACCGCGACGCCGACCCGCTTATATGCACATCCACACCCCTTTCCCGATTGACAATGGATTAACCCAATCGGACAAGATCGTAGATGAAGCACAATTTAAACACGCTTAACCTAGCGAACGCAACAACAACTATGATCGGGGATTGCCACGAGTTAGCTTTTGGCTAACATCGCTAGCTTTTACTGTTCATTCCACAACAGTTGGCAGCTCTGCTTTGACAAAGTCATCAGTCATCTATCCAAAAATCACTCTTACTTTTTGGCAAATCCTTGATCATAAGCAGACCGGTTAAGGAAGCCGGCATCTTCGAAGTGTTTGTAGCAGAGAACACTACTCGATGATGGCGTGAAATTCATTCAATTCGTGCGAACGAAAGATGTCCATTTACGTGCCCTGCTATCCTTTGGCCACTCATACAACTTTTCGTTTGAGTGAAAACCAGAGGTTGCGCTACACTTTTTCGTTGTCTGTCATTTTGACTGACAGGGTCATAAAAATCCGATCATAATCTATTTTTACCCGTCACTTAAATTTTTAAAATGATAATAATGACATATTCAATAATATTTAGTTTTCATTCATCTTTAATTAATATTCTGTCCGAACAAGTTTAACAGAGAATCCACACCGCGCCATCACACATCAAGCAGCCGTGCGTTATTAGCGCCTAGCTTGCCTTGAACACGGCTTTTTAGGAAGGGTCGGACTTGACAACAGTCATTAAAAAAAAAAAAAAAAAAAAAAAAAAAAAAGGGGATTATTATTATTATACAGGGATTATTTATGCCTGTTATTTGTGTCCTCTTTTTAATAAGCAAAATATGATATCCCTGGAATGACGGATGACAGCCAGCATGTGTGATTGTATGGTTATTTGTTTTGATGCTTCTACAGGCATATATAATCCCCGTTTAGGCTTATATTCAAAGTATATGGATCAATAGCATGCACGCACTGTTCGTGCATGTCACACACACATACGGGCAGTTTGCCCCGACTCTCGGCCGTGTAAGCAATGTTGAAATATTGCTTATATGAAGCAGAGAGAAAACCGATCATTCTCAGGTTTCTCCTCAAACCTATTTTTATTTTTTTATGACTGTTGTCAAGTCCGACCCTTCCTAAAAAGCCGTGTTCAAGGCAAGCTAGGCGCTAATAACGTACAGATGCATCACTACCGTAGCTACCGTACCGTCTCTCGCTATTTGATGACGTAATTGCTGCATTAAATCTGATTTGCGGGATGTGGACAGTACAGACCGCCGCGACAGTCTGGAAAAATGTGGCCCAGATCGGATTTAGACCAAATACAAAAGTGACCCAGATCGGATTTGAAATGGTCCCGTTCTATGCGACTTGTCACGTTCAGGCCTTCAAGTTAATGCCTTACTCGAGTCGGAAAAACACGAAAAAATCGGATTCGTGCATTAAGACCTGTAGTATGAATGTAGCCTTAGATCGGACACTCAGTTGCCTTGACATTTTTCCGAGTAAGGCCAACGACGTCATGCATCAAGAGAGACAATAGCTAATTAATATGCTCACTCGCCACCCTGTGGTCTGGGGTTTGAATTGCAACCTGTCAAAATGACAGATGGACTTCAGTTTTTTCCGTCACCGTTTTAAAAAACTGGTCAACGATGGAAAATATTCGGTTAACGCGAGCCCTGGTGAGAACAAAACATCGCCACACACCGCCGTGGCATCTTACCGAGAAGCAATGCAACAATACTGTGTGTATGGCGGACTTCCCTCGCACTTCTCAGTGTGACGTCATTTCCGAAGGTTGCCGAAGAAAAGCATTTTCGTTGTCAAGGGCATGCTATGGGTTAAACAAAGAATCTGGAAGGGTTGCGTTAAAAAAAATAACGAAAATATGCTGATAATTGTTTAGCCATTGATATTATTCAAAAACATGGTTGGCCAACCTTACTTCACATTTCCGCTTTAAGTCCTTCCATCAAATATTTTTCGACACAGTAACGTTCTATTTTTGTCACCTCACTTCTACCTTTCCATACATCCTTTTAGAACTTACCACCTTAGAACAACGTTTGCTTTCATCCATCCACTCATCTTCAACCTCTTCCTTCTCTTTCACAAATAGCAACCTTCCATCCAAGCTTTTTTCATACCTCCGGAGGCCTTCGCATGCCTGTGTGTGTGTGAGCGTTCGTGTGTCTGTTCAACAACACTCTGGGGGGAGTCATGAGCGATAAAAGTCAGTATTCATTAGGGTGTGACAAGGAAAGAGAGGGAGCGAAGAAGATGACATGCAACAGATCTGCTTTCACACGCACACAGATGACAGTATAAGCACCGCCTCAAACTCAAATCTAAAGGATGAAAAGACAGACAGAAATGTCAACAAGGCTTTGGTAACACATACATTTTCGCCAGGTTTAATAGCAAGCTGTGAGCACGGAGCGCAGTCAAGTAACCAGAAAGTAAAAAAAAAACCATTAGGATTGGAGCTACCGTCGTCCACAAATAAATTGCCTGTGTGGTTGACTAAATGTAGAGTGACACTTTGTGCCGTCTGCTGACTTACCTTCAGCCTCTCGAGCCCACAAGGCAAACACTCACTCCTCCACAGTCACTCTGTCATCATCTCATCTTCCTCACTCGCACAATAACAGGCATTCCCCTTGTGTTGCCTTACATCAGCTATTGGTTTTGTCAGGTTTCAGAGTTTCTCGATTGTGTTTCCCGATGTCCATGTGTGCTTTAGTTTAGGAAATGTCTATCCAACTTAGTTTATTAAGTTTTTTGCGCTTGTAAGCAGTGGGACACTAAGGGGCTGTTTACACAACAACGGGGGTGACAACGCAAACATTTTTCCAGTGACTCCCATCGTTTCTACGGCGACGGCGTAAACAAAATTGTTACTTTGCTATCAAAAGCTCTATTTGTTTTGTTGTTTATCTTATTTTGTAAAAGGAAAACATTATTCAGATATTTGGGATGTAACAAAAGCAAAAAATAGCTGTGTTTATACTGAAGGGGAAAAGATATCGTCATCGCGCACACCATATAATTGTTTGCATTAGTCTAACACATATATAGTCTAACACATACTTATGGTACAGGTTCTCGTAGGCACCGTCTAACTGTTTGCATTACTCTAACACACGTAATATAATTAATCAGGAAATAGTATCATTTTCATATTTACGGTAGGACTACACTACTAATATAAAATAAATAGCACACCATAGTTTCATGAGAAGAAATAGAAGAGATACACAATGCCCTCTTATCACAAGATTGACGCACCGACCCTTGCAATCAGCTCTCCCAGCAAACTCCAAGGACAAAGCGCTTTGTCCTAAAACAAGTACAGCCAGCCCGGACAGCAAAGTTGATAGCGGGCGTCCCAATCCGTGCACGAACCTAAGCCGCCCAAAACCGGCCACCGAGGGGAAGACCCAAATGCAACGCCCAGACACACCTTCGGACACACCTTCGACACGGCCCGCTTCAGCAAAGACTTTAACAAGACTGGACACTGAGATAACACAGATTTTTGCTGCTCGGACACATGTAGCCTTGTTTTGGATCCAGAATTGTCCCTCCGTCGTCTGTTTTTGCCTTGTTTTTACCATTGTCGACGAATAAATTGTCAACCTGTTTTCGGTGAGTGTTCTTCAAGCTTTTGAAACATGGAGTCAGTACAAAGGGTTAAAAATAAGAAGAGAACGCGCGAGGTTCGGCCTTCCCGGCGGGCGCACGCGAGGCAGCGTCAGCCGAGCGGCACTTGTTTTGGCTGGTGCTGTTCCCGGGTGCGTCTGGGGGCGAATTTCAACAATACACACCTGTTTTTGTTTTTGTTTCCCAAAGTTATGTTTGAAATGTATGCTTTCACAAAAAGCTTAATTTCTCAGTTTTTTCATCAGAAACTGGAAAATTGCTCAAACTGAGCTATTTTCTAATGCTGATTTCTAAAGAATGGAAAAAGAATGATTTTTTTTTTCTGCAGAAAGAAAAGAGTCTAATCTTTCTTTTGGTGTGTTCCATGTTTATATAGCAATAAAACTGAATTTTCTGTGGGGCCTTGCAAAATCATTTAAAATCCAGCAAAACGTCCGGAAGCGAAGGGCCTTGCTCCGGTGAAAATGGCTGGGAGTGAATGAGGTAATGTTATTTAAGTGGCTCTTGAGCAGTTCAATGAAAATGGCTGAATCCGCCAAGATCGGGAGTCGTTTAAATGGATTGCTGAGATATGTTATTTGTAAAATTGTACAACCAAAGTCATTTAGTATCTCACTTTTCACTGTGAAAATACAACTGCTTGAGAGCAAATTAAGCTGGGCCATCAATATAACATGAAAAAAATATGAGTTTGGTCATCAATACTACTAGATAAAATTTGCAAGCAAAATACATATTTGCAGGTTTCTTATCATTCCCATGACCAAAATAGATATTTGGTTTAACCCCAATAAAGAATAATTGTAAAGGTATTGAGTTCATGTTCTTTATTTTAATGAATTCAACACTTTATAATTAGGGCTGTCAAAATTATCGCGTTATCGAGCGGTAATTTTTTAAATTAATCACGTTAAAATATTTGACGCAATTAACGCACATGCCCCGCTCAAACAGATTAAAATGACAGCGGTGTCATGTCTTCTTGTTACTTGTGTTTTTTTGTATTTTGTCGCCCTCTGCTGGCGCTTGGGTGCAACTGATTTTATGGGTTTCAGCACAATGAGCATTGTGTAATTATTGACATCAACAATGGCGAGCTACTAGTTTTATTTTTTGATTGAAAATTTTACAAATTTTATTACAACGAAAACATTAAAAGGGGTTTTAATATAAAAAATTCTAAAACTTGTACTAACATTTATCTTTTAAGAACTACAAGTCTTTCTATCCATGGATCGCTTTAATAGAATGTTAATGTTAATGCCATCTTGCTGATTTATTTTTATACAGTACTTATGTACAGTATGTTGAATGTATATATCCGTCTTGTGTCTTATCTTTCCATTCCAACAAAAATTTACAGAAAAATATGGCATATTTTATAGATGGTTTAAATTGCGATTAATTTTTAAGCTGTGATTAACTCGATTAAAAATTTCAATCGTTTGACAGCCCTATTTATAATACACTTATACTCTACTTGAACACAAGCACTCAATCCTTCCAAATGTAGGTTATTACCAGTTTTGACAGGAACACCCAAGTTGACCACTCTTGGTTCTACCCAAGATGCATTGCAGCCAAGTGATTCTTTTTAACAGACGCTGAAAGGGTGACGTTTCGAGCGTGGTCTTATCTACATTTTCAGAAAGAGACACTACCGATCCACACGGGGATACGGAACCGTGCTCTCCTAAGTGGAGAAAAAGCTGTGCAGACACTTCACAAGATTTATCATCAGGGGGAATTGTGGCCGGGCAGTCACAATTCTCCTTACACAAAAAAATGCTGTGCGCGATTTCAACCCCTTGTTCAGCAAAGACAGCTATTTGGAGTTCTTCAAGACAACCAATACCTCTTTGCAAGACCGCAAGCCATGAACCGTGCCCTTCCTTCGTCTTGCAAAACTTTGTGGTGAAACCTTGCTCATGTCATTTAACATCCAACAGAATGCGGGAACATTCAGCAACCTTGTTGACTGTGGAGAAAATGACAAACACTGAGCTGTACCAGCTGGCTTACTTTCTTGGTCATGAGACAAATGTCGTACCAACTTCCAGAGATGACTGTGATACTGGCCAAGATCAGCAAAGTTTTAATCGAACTCGAACAATTAAGCTTTGGTAGGTTTCCAGATCAGAACTTGGATAGACTTAGCACAGTGGGCCTTTTTATTAATTAATACAATAGCTTTACAAATTAGATTTTGTTTGGTCACATTGGAATTGCTTCCAGAGAAAAAGTTATCAGAAGTAATGATGAAGATAACGGGACTAAGTTGGGTAAAACTTGCCATGGTTAAAGAGGGGAAAAACCCTGGAGCAATTGAGAATCCTAGCTGAAAAAGCAGAAGTTGTTTCATCACGTCTTGCATTGTACTCCCCAAAAATGCTTGTCTTCATTAAATGCTTCATTGAGTGAGTCCACTCAATTACACTCGTGCTTTGACGCTCACTCTGCTGAGAACAGCCTCTCACTTACACAATGAGTTGCCACAGCACACTACCCCTAGTGTTTAACAAGCTAAATGATGATTGACACATTCGGGCCTTTGATGGTAGAGCTACCAAGCTTATCTGACAAAATCAAAGATACACTCCCGTCAATCATCGTTAACTTTAAATAGCTAACTCCTGGAAACTGCTGACCAAGAACAGCAGTAGGAGGCGGATCAAATGATCAGATCGGGACATCCCTCATTGTAATAGTGAAGAAAACAGATAAAAGCCAGTATAGGCAGTCCCCGGGTTACGATTTCGACTTTACGACGCGGAAGTCTCATTCGCCATTCTATCTCCAGTCGTGGTTTTTTTTTTTGTTTTTTTTTTGCATAACCAGTACCTAGTTCCTGCCATGCCGCCTCCCCCAGCAGCGTCGCCGCAGTCCTGCAGTTCCTGACGGCGTCAGCTCCCACCCCCAGTCATCTCCAGTTCTCATGTGTCTGCCCGAGAAGCGCCCTTTTCGGCTTGGGAGAGTCACGACACCCACCCTAACCTCCGGTTCTCCTCTGACTGCCGATAAAGCGCCTTTTTCGGACTGGGGTCAAGCACCCACCCGCTGTCATCTCAGGTTTTTATGTGTCCGCCCGAAAAGCCCCCTTTTCGGCTTGGGAGTGTCCGCAAACATCTTCTGTGATGCCTACGCCTAAACATTTGTCGCCTACGCCTCAAGATTTATTGTTCAATATTGATTAGTAGCAGCTCGAAATACACGCGTTCCATCTCGTTACCATTGCTGTTTATGACCGGAGGAAAACTAAAGGAATTTGACAAGAGTCCCCCAAAACTGCACAAAGACACACCCTTCTAGTTGCTTCGCGGTTAACTGCAGAGCAACGCGTTCCCTTGATGCAGAACTTCGAATGCTAAATGATGAAGTAGGGTCTACGCGGTCGCTCCGCTGTCAACGGAACGCAGAAGCATTGCTCAGGCCTTCAACTGCCAGTGTTTTAAGAAGACTCTCGCCATTCTGAAGCTAATGCTAATGCGAATACTACGCTAATACTAGGATTTACATTTAGCGTCTGATGATCACTCAGCACAAACCTTTAAAGGCGAAAGAAACATTGCATATTCTCTCTTGCCCAGATAACACATCTCACCGTGTTTCCAAACAAGCAAGATGGAGTGCAACCTAGCTTGAGACACATCTCACATGAGTGACACGACCCAAACACTGCCACGATGCAAGCTGACGTAATCAACGTACAATATGAAAATGTCACACATTGTGAACGTATGACCGAAACGATGTTGCACTTTCGTCTCGTAGTCGTCTCGTCAGAAGGCAACTGGCATCCGTCTCGTTATGTTCTAGTCTCCCAAGCCACGTTTTTAGCTCATCATCATCACGAAACAAAATTTCGTCTACGAAACATTTTCGTTATCGTCAATGTTGACGAAAACAACACTGTCGCTTAGTAATTAATTGAGGACTTATTGTTGCTGTATGTTACGAGTTAGCCAGCAGAGGGCAGGCACGCTCTTCGTCACTGCCTCTCAGCCTATATTGTACTGTAGCACACTTGTGCTTGTTTATGTTCAAACATTATGGAAAACATGGAACTAAACTAACTAAAATCAACAAAAGTTACCATTGCCCCCTTCCCACTGAAACTAGTGGGTCAACGCACGTTTTTTCCAAGCTGATGCAACCCACTAGCAATTGGCATTTGGCACCTTTCCCATTGACAAAAAAAAGCCGTGTTTTTTTTTTTTTTCCCACCCGTCTATCCTTCCACCCCTCTTCAGCCGTGCGTAAGGTTACGTGACATCACCACGCTAAGATCAACGTCGACAAGTGCGACCGAATTCATTCAGTTCAAGGAAGTAAACAATGCAGAGCATTATGGAAGCCTCCTTTCCGTTTGTGTTCTGTTTTCATGCTTTTTACTGCCCTCAAAATGGTCGAAATGCGGCAAAGGATCAGCACTCTGCTTGTGCTGAGGCAATGTAGGCGATGTGAATTCTTCTTCTTCTGCTAGCTTTGTTGTTAGCATCGACGTAACTACGGTTGCGGGGCGTGTTAAATGGGAGGTGACTGGCATGTTGTTATGACGTATCACGTAAGAGCCTACAGTGCCTTGCAAAAGTATTCGGCCCCCTTGAATCTTGCAACCTTTCGCCACATTTCAGGCTTCAAACATAAAGATATGAAATTTAATTTTTTTGTCAAGAGTCAACAACAAGTGGGACACAATCGTGAAGTGGAACAACATTTATTGGATAATTTAAACCTTTTTAACAAATAAAAAACTGAAAAGTGGGGCGTGCAATATTATTCGGCCCCTTTACTTTCAGTGCAGCAAACTCACTCCAGAAGTTCAGTGAGGATCTCTGAATGATCCAATGTTGTCCTAAATGACCGATGATGATAAATAGAATCCACCGGTGTGTAATCAAGTCTCCGTATAAATGCACCTGCTCTGTGATAGTCTCAGGGTTCTGTTTAAAGTGCAGAGAGCATTATGAAAACCAAGGAACACACCAGGCAGGTCTGAGATACTGTTGTGGAGAAGTTTAAAGCCGGATTTGGATACAAAAAGATTTCCCAAGCTTTAAACATCTCAAGGAGCACTGTGCAAGCAATCATATTGAAATGGAAGGAGCATCAGACCACTGCAAATCTACCAAGACCCGGCCGTCCTTCCAAACTTTCTTCTCAAACAAGGAGAAAACTGATCAGAGATGCAGCCAAGAGGCCCATGATCACTCTGGATGAACTGCAGAGATCTACAGCTGAGGTGGGAGAGTCTGTCCATAGGACAACAATCAGTCGTACACTATACAAATCTGGCCTTTATGGAAGAGTGGCAAGAAGAAAGCCATTTCTCAAA
The DNA here is from genome assembly GCF_030265065.1 of Corythoichthys intestinalis. Taxonomy (NCBI): domain Eukaryota; kingdom Metazoa; phylum Chordata; class Actinopteri; order Syngnathiformes; family Syngnathidae; genus Corythoichthys; species Corythoichthys intestinalis. The sequence continues at coordinate 6,265,178 of NC_080414.1, read as the reverse complement.
GATATCCATAAAAAGTCTCGTTTAAAGTTTGCCACAAGCCACCTGGGAGACACACCAAACATGTGGAAGAAGGTGCTCTGGTCAGATGAAACCAAAATTGAACTTTTTGGCCACAATGCAAAACGAAATGTTTGGCGTAAAAGCAACACAGCTCATCACCCTGAACACACCATCCCCACTATCAAACATGGTGGTGGCAGCATCATGGTTTGGGTCTGCTTTTCTTCAGCAGGGACAGGGAAGATGGTTAAAATTGACGGGAAGATGGATGCAGCCAAATACAGGAATATTCTGGAAGAAAACCTGTTGGTATCTGCACAAGACCTGAGACTGGGACGGAGATTTATCTTCCAACAGGACAATGATCCAAAACATAAAGCCAAATCTACAATGGAATGGTTCAAAAATAAACGTATCCAGGTGTTAGAATGGCCAAGTCAAAGTCCAGACCTGAATCCAATCGAGAATCTGTGGAAAGAGCTGAAGACTGCTGTTCACAAACACTCTCCATCCAACCTCACTGAGCTCGAGCTGTTTTGCAAGGAAGAATGGGCAAGAATGTCAGTCTCTCGATGTGCAAAACTGATAGAAACATACCCCAAGTGATTTGCAGCTGTAATTGGAGCAAAAGGTGGCGCTACAAAGTATTAACGCAAGGGGGCCGAATAATATTGCACGCCCCACTTTTCAGTTTTTTATTTGCTAAAAAAGTTTAAATTATCCAATAAATTGTGTTCCACTTCACGATTGTGTCCCACTTGTTGTTGATTCTTGACAAAAAAGTAAAATTTTATATCTTTATGTTTGAAGCCTGAAATGTGGCGAAAGGTTGCAAGGTTCAAGGGGGCCGAATACTTTTGCATGGCACTGTACGTCACCACGTAGATTAGGGTGTTGACTGTTGACCCGGGGTTTTGCTTTGACACTGCATGACGATCAGAGCCGAGGTGATTTTAACGCGGGTCGCTTGGTGGGTTGATTGACACGGGTTGAAGCGGGTTGCTGCACCTTTCCCACTGCCACCAAAAGCCGATTGTTAGTGGGTTGACACAGGTTTTTTGGCCAGTGGGAAAGGGGTACATGAGTGCAAATTTAGTGAATAATAATCCTATTTATTTATAGCTGAATACGATCCACGATTAGTGCGGACATCAGGATACACCCGTCACACTTTGCCATGACCTATCCCTGACTGACTGACCTACATTGCTGCACCACCGGAGGATGCACGCATTCCCTTGCCGCTCCCAAGTGATGACACAAAAGCGCAACCCTCATTCAAACCAATATGTGTGTTTGTGTGAGCCTGTGGATGCTTGTATGAATGCCTTTGTGTGTGTGCATGTTTACAAGCTTAGCACCATGTGGTCAAAAAATGTACTTCTTGCTCTAATTGGGTTTATTGTCCAGTGTGCTGAGGGAATGTCAAGTGAACTTCTTTCAGGGAGTTAATTAACAGAAATGCTTCAGTGACAGAGCTCTCATCACAGCTGGCGCATCAGCTGAGCACGCCGAGTGTACACCGTGTAACTAAAAAGCTCATTCTGCATGATTTGTAAAAGGGAGCTACAACATGCAATGATATGCTAACGAGAAGACAATGACAGGACAAAAATAGCTGGTTTAAATCTTTCTAAAGGTCAATCATGCAGTTTTACTCATTGCACAACTGTGGGAGGACACTCGTTGGGAAGATGTGTCTTTTCCAGATTGGATAAAAAGAAAAACGACAATTTACAATAGCGTCGCAATGAGTGATGCAACCATTAATCGATTAACTCGAGTAATTCTATTAGAAAAAAGCTTCGAATTAAATTTTGCTGCTTCGAGAATTCGTTTAATTAGAGTGGCATTATAATGGTTTGTTTTGAAGTGTTTGCATTTAGTTTTATTGATTTTGGTGGCAACAGTGAATATGACATAACATTTAACATGGCTGAATCCAGCTGCTCCCTGTTAAGACTAACATAAGGTAATATGTTGTTGTTGTTGTTTTTTTTTTTTTTTTATGCATTCGAAATTTATAGGCATATTTTGCTTTTTGGGGTGGGTGAACATGCTTGAACGATTTGATAAGAGTATTGTTAAAAAAAGTTAGTATTTTATAGCATTTAAGCTAGCAGACTTTTGTCATGCATTAGCCAATTGCTCTTTTGTTGTACTTGGATTCTAATTTTTTTTTTTTTTTTTTTTAATGCCGTTTGAGGCTTAGCTCAGGTATGTTATTTATTTACAGGGTGCACATTTGAGACCTTGGCGCCAAGGGAGTTAATAGGATCCTCCCCAATTGGTCAGCAATTTTTGGGGCAAAATGCCAAATTCAGTAAATCGGGTATTTTGGTTTGAATGTGAATTTTTTTTTTTTTTTTTTTTTTTTCGATTTAAAGGGTGCACATTTGAGACCTTGGCGCCAAGCGAGTTAATAGGGTCATCCCCAAAATCAGTGAGACTGTTCATGAGGCATGTGACCTAAAGTTATCAAAACTGTGAGTTTCCATTCACGGGCCTGGCCTGGGCGGGCTGCCAAAGTCAGCCATTTTTGGGGCAAAACGCCAAATTCAGTAAATGACTAATAACTCCCTAATCCAAGGTTCATTTTTTTTCATATGTGGCATGTATGTGAGATATCTCAGCCTGAACACGGCTGCATTAAAATATTACCTACTAACCCAGCTACCCTCTGCTGGGAACGAGAAATGGCTTTTTTTTTTTTTTTTCTTACTAGACAGGCTCCTCCTTCAAGGGAATAAAATTAATTGACCTCAAACCTGCATCAGGGGAGCCTTAGGATATGTGTTCTGTTACCTCTTCAAGAGGGTTTTTTCTCCTAGGTGTGTGATTGTATTTCTAATCCCCCCCCAAACAAGGCGAATTTTGAGCAAGTTAGGTTCTCATGAGATGATGAAAGGGGGACGATCTGCCACCACCCTGACCTGCGTGCCATCCAAGTTGCATGATGTCCGAGTTGTACCAAACTACCAGTCTTGCTTGCGTCTCTACTTTAATTGTGTTATTTATTAGGTCTAATTAACCTTAATGGTTGATTTCTACATTAAAAAAAAAAAAAAATCTTAATTATTTTTATAAAATTTTCACTTATTAATGGGATGGGTACTGGCAAATACAGCAAGCATCAAAATATTCTAATAAGATCCTTAAGATATTAAACGTCAGTATCTTTTTGAATTTCAATCAAGAAACAACGAAACATGAACAAGCGCTTGATTCTGACTGATCCTGTCGCCATGTCAGGAGATTTGCAATGGAACAAAAACAAGAAATCAATGTAGTTACGCTGCTTGTTAATACACGTAGATGCTTTGTTTAGCCCAAATTATGTACAAGAGAGGCAATCTTCTACCAATGCCTGATTAGCGGAACCAAGCAGCCTGTCTGCAATTCTATAATTCATTATTATTATTATATATTCTGGAATTATTTTTGGTTTGCTAAAATGGTATTCACTCTGCTCAGTTTTTATTATCAGGAAACTTGACCACAGGGCAAAACGCAAGCTGCATAACTCGTATGTTTTCTTTAGGATCTAATTGTGTATCGTTACTGTTATCCAACCATTAATCACTCATCATAAAGACTTGCGCAAAGTGATTAGTTCACTGAACAACATCATAGATCGGAGACTGACCGGTAGGTTGGAGAGCAACGTAAACCAAGTAAAGGCTGCAGAGAAGCAGTAGGAGTAAAAACAAAATGACAGCACAGTGTTGCAATATTAGCGGAGGGGATGAAAGTTTTAGGAAGACAGTTCAGCACTGTGAATCTGTAAGGAAAGCAGAGACTAAAAGTCCCAGAAAAAACATCAAGTACGAAAGGCAGATAGAATAAAAATGAGGCTAAGTTAGAGGAAAAATAGCGAAAAGTGACAGACAAGTTTCTGGTAGCCCACTCAAGTAACAGTTCTAAAGCTGACAGCAACATGGGGAGGGATTACATAGAGGGGAAAGTTGTTTATGAAGTTATAGAAAAAGAGAAAATGAATAAAATGTAAACTAAGAAAAGAACATCTCAAGAGAAACCTCAAGGGCCGATGAAACAAGGGTGAAGAAGAACGTCGAAAAGGTAGATTATAATAAAAATGTGAGATATTCAGAAAAACAAGAAAGAAGGGTGGAAATAAAATTTTTATGTAGGAAAGTCCAAGAGAGCTTCAACTGATACCTGATAAATAAAAGTGTTGAAATCGTTATAAGATTAAAAGCAAAGTAAATTAGCACATTCCACCCTCAAGATGTTGGCATTATAAAATCTTAAATGAATGTTAGAAAGTAAGAACACCCATCCATACATACATCTATTTTCACCGCGGGGGCAGCAAGTTCAGCAGGGAAGCCCAGACTTCCCTCTCCCTAGCCACTTCATCAAGCTCTTCCTAGAGGATGCAGAGGCATTCCCGGGCCAGCCGGGAGTCTCCCCAGCATACGCTGGATCAGCCCCGCAGCCTCCTCCCAGTGGGACATGCCTGGAACACCTCACCAGGGAGGTGTTCTGGAGGCATCCTAATCAGATACCCGAGCCACCAAATCTAGCTCCTCTCGATGCAGAGGAGCAACGGCTATTCTCCAAACCCTTCCCCGATGACCGAGCTTCTCACCTTATCTCTAAGGGAGAGCCCAGACTTCCCTCTCCCTAGCCACTTCATCCAAATCTTCCTAGAGGATCCCAAGGCATTCCCAGGCCAGCCAGGAGATCTATCTCCCCAGCATGTCCTGGGTCGGCCCCACAGCCTCCTCCCAGTGGGACGTACCTGAAACACCTCACCAGGCAGCTGTTCTGAAGGCATCCTAATCAGATGCCCGAGCCACCTCATTTGGCTCCACTCGGTGCGGAAGAGCAAAGGCTATTCTCCGATCCCCTCCCAGGTGACCAAGCTTCTCAACTTATCTCTAATGGAGAGCCCGGACTTCCCTCTCCCAACCCACTTCATCCAGCTCTTCCTAGAGGATCCCAAGGCATTCCCATGCCAGCCGGGAGACCTTTTCTACCTAGCATGTCCGGGATCTTGTCTTTTCGGTCACGACCCACAGCTCGTGACCATAGGTGAGGGTAAATAGAAAGCTTCATCTTTCAGCTCAGCTCCTTCATCATCACGACTGACAGATGCAGCAGAGTCCGCATGACCGCAGACGCTGCACTGATCTACCTGTCGATCTCCAATTCCATTTTTCCGCCACTCATAAACAAGACTCAGAGATGCCTATTCCTCCACTTGGGAAATGACCTCATCCCTGACCAGGAGAGGCCATTCCACCCTTTCCTAACCGAGGACCACAGTCTTTTATTTGGAGGTGCTGATTCTCATCCCAACCTCTTCACTCTTGGTTGTGAACCGTTCAAGTGAGAGTTGAAGGTGGCGGTTTGATATAGCCAACAGAACTAAATCTGAAAAAAGTAGAGATGCAATACTGAAGCCACTTAATCCGGACACCCTCCACTAGTGCTGCAACGATTAATTGATTTTTTTAAAAAAAATAAAAAATAAAAAAAAGAATCAAATTTTGCTGCTTCGAGGATTCGTTCAATTAGAGCAACATTGTAGTGGTTTGTTTTGAAAGGTTGCATTTAGTTTTATTATTTTGGTGTATACACTGCCCCCTAGTGGCAGCAGTGAATATGACATAACTCGTCCAACATGGCTGAATCCAGCTGCTCCCTGTTAAGACCAACATAAGGTATGTTTTTGTTTGAGGTAATATGTACTTAGTGTTCAGTTTAGAAGTACATTTAGCAAGTTTTTTTTTTTTTTGGTGAGAATATGTGTTTGAACGATTTGTTCAGAGCAATGTAAAAAAAAAAAAAAAAAAGTATTTTATAGCATTTAAGCTAGCGGATTTTTTGCTATGCAAGTTAGCCGATTGTTATTTTGTTGTACTAAGATCCTCATTTGTGTATTATTATTTATTTTTTTATATATCGTTTGAGGCTAAGCTCAGGTATTTTAATATACAGGTCGTCCCCAGCTTATGAATGAGTTCCGTTCCTATGCTGGTGACGTAACCCGAATTTTCGCGTAAGTCGGAATTAACCCTTTAAGTAAATTTTAAAAATAATTATTCAAAAAGTCCAAAAATATTGTATTTTGTTTAAAAATGGAGGATACACTGACCTCTGGTGGCAGCGTTAGTTCTGGCTGGACTGTCACCTTGTATGATTTAGAAGCAGATCCAGATGTCTGACATGGATAAGGATAGCTGTGCTCTGGTTTGGCCCACATAAGGCTGTAAGTTGTTTCAGCTAATATATGTTTGGGTATGCATTTGTAATTAAGTTTAGACCAACAATTTGTGGAGTTACATATCATCAATTTGCTATGAGAACTGAAATTCTGTCCATAGAAGTTATGAACAGAACCAGTGACATAGGGCAGTCTTGGCGGAATCCAACAGTAGAACAACAACAAGAGTCTAATAAAATTTACTTTTGCCATAATTTACTATGGATGTGAAATGTCTTATCTTTTCTTCAATCAGGACAATGAAAACAATTTCATATGTAATGCACACCAGAAGACAAACCAATATTCCACAAGAAGTTAATGACAAAAACAAAATGATATGAAATGAGATTAATCAACGTTGCCTCCGAGCTACTGCTGGTGATGGATTTCTATACAGCGGAAAAATGGGCAAATTTAGTTGAGACAATCACCATAGCATCCACAAATGACTTCACAGTAAACAACAATTCGAGCTCATTAACATTGGTTAGATGCGCATCTCTAGCAGGGCTGAGGTATGATGCATTCTCTGTGGTGATGTGTCATTAATTTCATAGAGTCAGACTACAGCGAGAGAATGAACGATGCGTGGAGGGGCAACGTGGGAATTAAGCAAGAAAAAAACATGTTTGAAAAAGAAAAAATGGCGTGATCTCTTGTTTATTTCCCAGAAAAGTTCAATGACAGAGCCATCCTTCATCAGACAGTGTCTTTGCTGTGAATATGTCAACAGAGGCGGTCAGGCAAGTGCACTTGAGTAATTTATCTATTTAGAACGCCATAGGGAGCAAAAGCTAAGGGTGCTATAAAATAGAAACAAATAACAAAGGCAGTGATGGAAAACCAAAATTCACTTTGAAACAGGATGCTATAGTTCAATTACTCATTGCCTCTTTCCAAACAATTAAATAAAACTTACAGTAGTTTCTGCAATTAGGACTTGGATTGTTTGCCAAGACCGAAAATCCCAATGTTTGGATGAAAAGGGAAATGAGTCACACACAAGCACAAAAAAAAAAAACACTCAACACAGCATTATCTAAAAATAGAGGTCTGTTTGTACAGGTGAGTTGGTCAAGGTGTAGTCACCGGCTGAGTACTATTTCAGGAAGTGGATCCTTTCTTCCCAGTTCAATAAATGCAGCGTTTCCCCCTACATTTGAAATATCGCGGTGGGCTGCCACAACAAAATAAAAGCCGCCACGGCTTGCAAAAAAAAATTATTTTTTTTTAAAAGCTTTTAAAGATCCACTAATTTATAATTTGTATAATTTAACATCTAATTGTATACAGTGGGGAAAATAAGTATTTAGTCAACCACTAATTGTGCAAGTTCTCCCACTTGAAAATATTAGAGAGGCCTGTAATTGTCAACATGGTTAAACCTCAACCATGAGAGACACAATGTGAAAAAAAAAAAACAGAAAATCACATTGTTTGATTTTTAAATAATTTATTTGCAAATCATGGTGGAAAATAAGTATTTTGTCAATACCAAAAGTTCATCTCAATACTTTGTTATGTACCCTTTGTTGGCAATAACGGAGGCCAAACGTTTTCTGTAACTCTTCACAAGCTTTTCACACACTGATGCTGGTATTTTGGCCCATTCCTCCATGCAGATCTCCTCTAGAGCATTGATGTTTTGGGGTTGTCACTGGGCAACACGGACTTTCAACTCCCTCCACAGATTTTCTATGGGGTTGGCTAGGCCACTCCAGGACCTTGAAATGCTTCTTACGAAGCCACTCCTTTGTTGCCCTGGCTGTGTATTTGGGGTCATTGTCATGCTGAAAGACCCAGCCACATCTCATCTTCAATGCCCTTACTCATGGAAGGAGATTTTCACTCAAAATCTCTCGATACATGGCCCCATTTCTTCTTTCCTTTACACTGATCATGGTCCTGGTCCCTTTGCAGAAAAACAGCCCCAAAGCATGATGTTTCCACCCCCATGCTTCACAGTGGGTATGGTGCAATTCAGTATTGTTTTTCCTCCAAACAAGAGAACCTGTGTTTCTACTAAAAGGTTCTATTTTGGTTTCATCTGACCATAACACATTCTCCCAGTCCTCCAAATGCTCTCTAGTGAACCGCAGACGGGCCTGGACGTGTACTTTCTTCAGCAGGGGGACACGTCTGGCAGTGCAGGATTTGAGTCCCTGGCAGCGCATTGTGTTACTGATAGTAGCCTTTGTTACTGTGGTCCCAGCTCTCTGTAGGTCATTCACTAGGTCCCCTGTATGGTTCTGGGATTTTTGCTCCCCGTACGGGGTGAGGAGGGAGTTGAAAGTCCGTGTTGCCAAACGACAGCCCCAAAACATCACTGCTCTAGAGGAGATCTGCATGGAGGGATGGGCCAAAATACCAGCAACAGTGTGTGAAAAGCTTGTGAAGAGTTACAGAAAACGTTTGGCCTCTGTTATTGCCAACATAGGGTACATAACAAAGTTTTGAGATTATCTTTTGGGCTAGACCAAATACCCTAATTTTCGGACTATAAGCCGCTACTTTTTTCCCTCATTTTGAATCCTGCAGCTTATAGTCCAGTGCGGTTTATTTGATGATTTATTTGGGTTAATAGGTAAAACTTTGAGAGCGGGATCATAAGACTGTCATAAGAACGTCATAATTATGACATGACACTATCATGGGCATTACTGAATGCTTATGACTGATGTCAATATGTGTCATGTGGCATATTATGTCACTAACTCCATTTATGTCCAGCTCAGATCTTTTACGTCCATTCAAAAGTGAGATAATTTGCTGGATGACGCTAACCGACATCTATTATAAGTATTCAATAATGCTTATGACAGTGTCATGTCATAATTATGACAGTATTATGGCACCACTATCCAAAAAGATGCTACCAAATACAATAGCTAGCAATTAATGAAACAACTGGAAAAGTAACTGAAGAAATAATTAGCACAGAACATGAATTTAGATTGTTATTTACATCTGTAGTGCCGCAATGCATGCTAGGAGGAATGTTGGATGACAACAGTGTTGACAGCAGGTGGCAGCAGAGGTTGACTGTCTCCCCCAAGGGAGCAATGATGGCCAAATGAAGATTTTTGAAACAATTAGGCTTTGCAGCCATTTGGTTCAAAGCTTCATGGTGGTTCATTTGGTTTCATGACAGTCTTACAATGCCTTTGTCAAATGAAGTGTTACCAGTTAATATCTTTTGGTGTAAATATCCCATAATACAATGAGGACAACTGCGGCTTAAAGTCTAGTGCGGCTTATCCATGAACAAATGCCGTTTTCATGTCAAATTTGGTGGCTGGCGGCTTATAGCCAGGTGCGCCTTATAGTCCAGAAATTACGGTACTTATTTTCCACCATGATTTGCAAATAAATTCTTTAAAAATGAAACAATGTGATTTTCTGGGTCTTTTTTCCACATTCTGTCTCTCATGGTTGAGGTTTACCCAATTAGAGGCCTCTCTAATATTTTCAAGTGGGAGAACTTGCACAATTAGTGGTTGACTAAATACTTATTTGCCCCACTGTATATGAAGCTCATTTGTATGCAGTATTTGCCATAAATAGTCTGAAATAGCACCGAAAATACAAATTGTTCCTTTTCACGCTATATTTTGAAAAGCGCACCAGTTCTACTGAAAGCTTGCGGCTTGTACGTCGGCTCGGCGCAGGAATGGAAATCGGGAAGAAAACCCAACAGAAAGGCATTTGAAGTTAATGTATTTCTGGGTTAAGACTGAAAACAACCTTAATATACTGACACTGACGTAACGTTTAAGTTCTTTAAGGGGTATTTTTGACCCGAATCGTCGCGTCTTACTCCTAGCATAGCATTTGACGTCACTCGTTGCTATTTCAGAAGAGTATTTTGAAGTACAGTATTTTGGAAAGAGAAAAGTTCCTGAGCACGAGGGTCCGCTCAAAAAAATGACCATTATCGTGACAATGATCTAGACCGTCACGTTCCGAGATATTTTAATTAGCGCCTGAGGCTAATTAAATATTTCGGAACTCTCAGGTGCTTTTCAGTTGCGAAGGTATTAGCTCTCACGTTCGGAGGAGTAGAAATAACCAAATGGGTATGGCACGCGTTGTATTTTAATGTTGAGATAACGTTTTCGAAAACTAAATGAGACGAGATCGCACTTTACAATTCAAGGCATACATAACGGTCTCAATATATGGCGATACAACAATTATCGATACATGAGTCAGGATATCATTCTACAAAAAAAAACTAATAAACATAAAAACAAGCTATTTTCATCTGGCTGCTGTGAATGGGAATGAGTTTATCCCTTCATGCCTCCCACTTCAAATGGATTGGACGTCTATGGCCGTCAGTGGCAGCCAATGCCAGGCAATGAGTTCATTTTAGGGAATTGCACGTCATTTTTCTGTTGATTTTCAGTCACTTCCTTTTCCTTTTTGGGTATTTACGGGTCACTTCCTGTCGATTTTGGCTAACTGAAAAAGAAATGACTCAAGAATGTTCCCAAACCAATCCCAATCCGCCCTGCGCTCTGTCGCGGGCTGGACGCCGGTGTGTCGGCTGGGTGTCGCCTGCTCCGGCGGAGGACCCTGCAATGCCCTGGGCTTGGTGGGTCGTTGGGGGCCCAGTGGCGTGCCATGGCTCGTGGGCTGGGTGCGCGGTTGGGCGTGCGGTTGGTAGTGCGTCCCGCTTCGCATCCCCGAAGGCCGGTTGATGAGGGCACGGGTGGCCCAGGGGACCACCCTGGATTCCTGGGAGGTGACGATGGTCCCTTTGCTGGGCTGCAGGAGGAGGGATGGGCTGCGCTGGCTCCCCCCATCACCTCCCCGCCCTCCCCAGGCTAGCTGGGTAGGGGCAGTGGTCCTGGGGTGGCGCCCATGTGGCGTCTCCGCTCATCTGCGTGGCTGTCGCATGTTTGGTGGGGCTCGCGCGTGGCTGGATGTGATTGGTTGCGCCCGGGTGGGGGGCCTCGGTGCCGGGATTGGCGATGGGGCAGCATAGGGTCAGTTGCCAACGGGCTTACACTCACAAGGGATTCACACGATTACTGGTTTCTAGATCAGAGCTGATTTGTGTAATAAACGAGGTATGTTGAACGATCACAATGGGAGTATGTCATACTCTCAATGTGAAACATTAGAACTGTTCAGGCCTTGGCTAGATCTCTAATTAATTTAAAACTCGCCATTGATACCTTGTTGTGTCTTTCAATCACTACCTTACGTAGTTAAAGACACTGTGGAATCACGGCAGGGAGCCCGATGTGACTTTTCGTTTGAAAATTTTACAGATTTTATTCAAACGAAAACATTAAGAGGGGTTTTAATATAAAATTACTACAACTTATACTCAAATTTATCTTTTAAAAACAACACATCTTTCTATCCGTGGATCCCTGTAACAGAAATAATGTTAATAACGTTATTGCCATCTTGTGGATTTATTGTTATAATAAACAAATACAGTATTTATGTAAAGTATGTTAAATGGTTATGTCCGTCTTGTGTCTTATCTTTCCATGCCAACAATAACTTACAGAAATATGGCATATTTTAAAGATGGTTTGAATTGCGATTAATTACGATTAATTCATTTTTAAGCTGTGATTAACTCGATTAAAAATTCTAATCATTTGACAGCCCTAGTAATAATCCAAGAATAAAGAACAAAAGTTAATACACTCATCTAAAGCTGTCCGAACACAAGGGGCAAATGAAGAGGACGCTGGGATACTTACATACACATACAGTAGAGGTCCCTCTTAGCCAATTGGATGCCAGGAATGCTCGTAAATAGCCAATGGCAGAGCAGCTATAAGTTCAGTGAACTCTGCGAGTACCAGCCATACTGAATTTTTGACTTTCGTCTCCTGAAATTTCTTTCGTAACAAGAGGCAATATTTTCCCGTTGAGGCGTGTCTTAACCTATAAACCTAACCTAGCCTAACCTATAAATTCAGTATGTAGAGACATTCGTACGCAGAGGTACCACTGTAATAATATAAATTTAAAAAAGACACAACTCAATAAAATAAAATAAATGTATACTATCTTGTGCATTGTTTAAAAAAATACAATAAAATATGATTGAAAAATTGTGACACAAAATAAACAAGAAACTAGGGCAAAACAAGCCTTCTGTAATTGAGAACATGTCGTTTCTCAGCAGTTTAGTTCAATTCTCTCAGGAGCCAAAATAAAAAGGTGTTTGTCACAACAACCCACGTCGTTTTCAAAATATATTCACCTACACAATCTAATGAGATCCAATTCAGGAGCTGCCAGAAAAAAAACATCATCTTATTTTAGCTTGGATTGACAACTTCACTGCATAATTTTTCATGTTTTTCAACATGCTGAGAGTAATTCCTGAAATGGTGGTTACCTTTATTTGAGAATTTCGAGTCTTTCCTCCTAGAAATGTTGCTACACAATGAGGTAATTTGATGCAGACTGTGAATCTGCCCACATGAGCCATCCATAATCAGTGATCCCACGGAGGATAAATAAGTTTGTGGAGGAAAGCAGGCAGCATGACAAATATATGTCTGGAATGGCTCTTTCCATCATAGCAAAGTCTATCCATTTTATCATTTTGGGATCAATAGGGAGAATGACAACTCAATTTTGGAGTTTTAGTACTCGCTAAAGTTAGGAGGTTTGGTGTTTATGTCGGCGACTTTAGTGACAAGCTGTTACATTCTGGGTGGGGAGAAAAAAGCAAGATTCACACAAGAAATTTATATTCTACTCTAGGCATATACAGTATGTAATATATTACTGCATGCTTGTATATCACTGTGTATTGAATACAGATAAATCATACTGTTATTCTTATAAACACAAAAATATACTGTATCTTGGCACAAATAAATTGATAATACAGTATGTTGCTTTGGTGATTTGCACTAAATGTAGTAATTTTTCACTCTGCCTCAGCTCCCTCATAGTTAGTGCTGCAACGATTAATCGATTAACTCGAGTCATTTGATTAGGGGGAAAAAAGCATTGAATCAAATTTTGCTGCTTTGAGGATTCGTTTAATTAGAGTGATGTTGAAATGGTTTATTTTGAAAGAATGTTGCATTTAGTTTTACGGATTTGAGTGGATACACTGCCCTCTAGTGGCAGCAGTGAATATGACATAGCTCATCTATATGGCTGAATCAAGCCGCTCCCTGTTCAGACCAATATAAGGTATGTTTTGTTTGGGCTAATATGCTTGTTTAAGTATTTGCTATTTATTTCAGAAGTATATTTAGCATTTTTTTGTGTTCGAATGATTTGTTAAGAGCTTTGTAAAAAAAAAAAAAAAAAAAAAAAAAAAAAAGTTAGCATTTTATAGCATTTAAGCTAGCTGAATTTTGCTCTGCAAGTTAGTCAATTGTTCTTTTGTTATACTTAGATTCGAATTTAAATTTTTTTAATACCGTTTAAGGCTAAGCTCTAGTTTGATTTAGTTTTAAATGTGTTTATTGTTCCTGTGAAATTAAAGTGCAATTCTACATAGGTTGAAGAAACACTCAGGAATTTTATTTTGGATTAGCATTTAATGCTCTTTTCGAAAGTGCAATCTTAGCATGCCAAAATAAATGTGATTGCAGGCATAAACACTTGTTTTTTTGTTTCACATCTCCTTAAATTTATTCTGCAACACATTAAATGTTTGTAACCTGATTACTCGATTATTTGAACAAACTAATCGAGTGATTAATTGATTATCTAAATAATCGATAGCTGCAGCCATAGTCAAGTGTTCTGAAAAGTCTGAAAGTGCCTAACATGACATTTTGGAGATGCAAGGCATGTGTTTTGTGACTTGCTGTCATGGATGTCAATCAAGTCAGATGCAATGAAGGGTGGACGATAGACTAAAGGAGCTCTGACATTGGTTTCTCTGCTTGACTGGTTTACCAGTATGTAATCAAAAGATAAATCCAAAAGCAAAGAACGATGGAAGGACAACCAACTTATTTGTCTTTTCAAACAAGCTCTGTTCTAAACTCCTTTTTATGATCAGTGCTGTACTGAGTAAAATATTGTTGATGACAGTGTTGTTTTTGGCAGCCCTTTTGGTTTTCGTCTAAGTCTTTTGGAGGAAAATACTTATTAGTCTCAGTTTTCATCTAGTTTTAGTCGACGTTTACTCAAAATGTTTCCGGCTGTAAAATTCAAATGTTTAGTCCAAAATAAATTGAAAAAATTTCCAACAATTTATTTATTTTTGGAAAACATTTTTAGTAAATGTCGACTATAACTGGACGAAATTAGTCTTGAGTTTTCATCACCAAAAACTATACGAAGACAAATACATTTTGAGATGACTAAACTAAGACTAATAAGTATTATCGTCCAAAAGACTAAAACTAGGATAAAAATTAAAAGGGCTGCCAAAAACAACACTGCTGTGTTGCAGGTGAGAGGACACCGGTGAGTTGGAGGTAGAAGGACGCAACACGTCACATGAATGACACAGCCAGACATTGCTACGATAACTTCTAACTACACATAAAAATGTCACATATTGTGAACATGTGACAGAAACGATGGAGAATTTTCATCCCGTTCTCGACTCGTTATGTTTTAGTCTCCCAAAACACTGTTTTAGCTCATTATCGTCTCGTCATCATCATGAAAAAAGTGTTGGTTGACGAAATATTTTCGTTGTTGTCATCACTGACAAAAACAACACTGCAACACAAAGTAAGATTTGTTTTCTGAGTTGGGGGTAGGGGAGGCGCAACACGTCACATGAGTGACACAACCAGACATTGCTACAATGACAGCAAACTACACATAAAATTGTCTCATAATGTAAACACGTGACGGAAACTACGGCACCTTTTCGTCTGCTTGTCTTGTGAGACGATAACTAGCTTCATAGTTCGCAATATTTACGTAAAAATAAATGCTACCTGCACAGTTGTTTTGCTTTTAACCAAGAATCGAGACAGTTTTACATCCATATCTATAAAGAATTTAGGGATTTAAGCATTGTTTACAAGAATTTTCAACGGAAAAAGCTCTTTGTTTACATATGGCGGCAGCTATTTTCCTTACTGACTATCCTCATAGCTCGCATTATTTATGTAAAATAAATGCTACCTACACGTTTTTTTGCTTTTAACCAAGAATAAAGACTGTTTTACATCCATATCTATAAAGAATTCAGGGATTTGAGCAATTATTCACAAGAATTTTCAACTGAAAAAGCTCTTTGTTTACATATGGCGGCCGCTAATTTCCTTACTGACTAGCCTCATAGTTCGCAATATTTACGTAAAATAAATGCTACCTGCCGGTTTTTTTTGCTTTCAACCAAGAATCTAGACTGTTTTACGTACATATCTATAACGAATTCAGGGATTTAAGCAATTATTCACAAGAATTTTCCAACGGAAAAAGCTCTTTTTATACATATGCCGGCCGCTAATTCCCTAACTGACTAGCCTCATAGTTTGCAATATTTACGTAAAATAAATGCTACCTGCACAGTTTTTTTTTTGCTTTTAACCAAGAATCTAGACTGTTTTACATCCATATATATATATATATATATATATATATATATATATATATATATATATATATATATAAAGAATTCAGGGATTTAAGCATTTATTCACAACAATTTTCAACGGAAAAAGCTCTTTCTCCCTGTTTTCACTCGGTCAGCTTTGACGGAGGTAAGCCCCCTATGAATCGGCTCCGCGCCCCGTGTCCTGTCAATACATTATGAAGTCTATGTAACATATTTTAGTAAAACAGAACAATTGTGGCTTACTAGCTCCTACAAGTCTAAGTCCAAGGTTCCCTTTAACAGTGAATCCACAGTGCCTTTGCTGATTGAAGCAAAGCAGTCCTTTCCATTTCACCAATCAATTCCAAACTCGTCCGGATTCTTAAAAATCCGCCAGTCGATTGGAACTCCAATCTCTTGCTGTGATCTGCATGAAACATCCCTTGATTGTCTCATGCTGGCACCCAACCAACACATGGTTTCATCCCAGATTCTTGCCAAGAGCCTTACAGTGCAACTTGTAGTCAAGTCTATTAGATACATTATTAGCATTCCTGCTCATCGCGGGACTTTGGCTTCGGCTGATTCTGATTCTGTTATTGTTACAAAGTTGATCAGCATGCAGATGATGTGAGCTGGCGTAGCATTAGCATTCAGATGGTAGATGGAATGGATGAAGGTGCGGGCTAAGTGATTAGGAGGAAGAGCGCTTGCTTCACAGAAGTCATGTGTAGCCTTAGAGGCTAATAAAACAAAACCAGGTGGGGAAGCAATGCTAGCCAACAGATAACATGGAACACACAGTCGGACTTGCACTAAACTCATGCAGAGCTCAGCTCTGTTTCGCCTCCATGCTGGCATACGGACACATAGTTTGCTTCAATTATAGCAAAAGTAATCACAGGTGCACATACACCACCTCGCACATATTGTAACTCTGGGAGTTGTTTACAAGGAGCTATTCCAAGGTCTTTGTGATTAAAACCGCCGCAAAGCACTCCTGACACTCCATTACCCAGCATGCCTTGGGTGAAGCAAGAGTGTACATATTGATTTCATGCCTCATTACATTTTGTGTCTAACAATGTCATAGTTCAGGCAAGTTCTTCAGGATCCTGCATCATTCCGCAATGACCAGGCACGAATGTAGGAGGAGACGGCTGACACTTAACGAATGAACACATTTTTAGCGCGTTTGGGAATGTTGCCGCATCATACTTGGCAAGTTGTGCAGTGCTCTTGACCCAGTTTACACTTGCTTGTGGTGCCAATGGACAATGTAACTCAATTTTTTTCAACAAATGTTCGTCTCTCAAACACCAAAATATCAAACCTCAATTTCGCAAGTAAAAATCGACAATGTCATCTCTGACAACTTTTGTACAGCTGTTCATAGTAAAATTGATAGGATTTTTACGATTCCAATTCCATTTTCGATATTGCTTAACGATTTGATTCTTTATCGATTCTCTTAGCAATTCTAATTTGGGGAAAAAGAAGAACAAACGTTTTGGTTGGCATCGAGTTTGTTTAATCAGAGTCACAACCTTATAAACTCACAAGGAGGTCAAAAGAGGCCCAAAGCCTCAATGTTAACTGTGGCAATATGTGGCAAATACACATGAATGTGTAACATTTTACTGAAACATTTTTCTAATAGAAATAAAAAAAATACTGGTATATATCGGCATATTGGTCGTATTACCTCCCGACGCAGTTATCTCCACCTTGCAATGACCAGGCATGAAAATGGGTCAGGGGTTAAAAAGGTGACAAGGGTGTGGAGGAGATATGTTCTAGTAGGGCTGTCCCAAACGACTAATTTTCTCCCGATTTGTCAGCCGACTATTTTTACTATTAGTCGACTAATTAAAAAAAAAAAAAAAAAAAAAAATTTGTTACTAATTCAGCAATTAAATTTTTGTTGTAGCTTAATTCACAAAACATTTTGTACACTTAAAATTCTTTATTGAAGTACAAACATGTAAATAACAATAACATAAACAATGAGGTCAAATGCTCATAGCATTAACTAGTGCAAAAGAATGGAATGTGAACCGATTCAGAACACTGACTTAGCCTTTCCAATATTATTCAAAACAATTGTTAAAAAAAATCTAGCATTATTATCATAGTATACTACTATATATAATAGTATTATAATTATTATAATATTCATTGCCAATCATATTTTTCAAAAAGGGTGTCATTTTAAAGCTATTCTTAGTGTAGAATCTGAATTCTGTAGTATTAGTATTTACATATTATAGTATTAATTCTGATGTACAGTGGGGCAAATAAGTATTTAGTCAACCACTGATTGTGCAAGTTCTCCCACTTGAAAATATTAGAGAAGCCTGTAATTGTCAACATGGGTAAACCTCAACCATGAGAGACAGAATGTGCAAAAAAAGAAAATCCAGAAAATCACATTGTTTGATTTTTAAATAATTTATTTGCAAGTCATGGTGGAAAATAAGTATTTGGTCTATACCAAAAGTTTATCTCAATACTTTATTATATACCCTTTGTTGGCAATAACGGAAGCCAAACGTTTTCTGTAACTCTTAACAAGCTTTTCACACACCGTTGCTGGTATTTTGGGCAATTCCTCCATGCAGATGTCCTCTAGAGCAGTGATGTTTTGGGGCTGTCGTTGGGCAACACGGACTTTCAACTCCCTCCTCACCCTGTGGCGTCAAAATGATAACAAGAACGGGGAGCAAAAATCCCAGAACCACACGGGGGGACCTAGTGAATTACCTAGAGAGAACTGGGACCACAGTAACAAAGGCTACTATCAGTAACACAATGCGCCGCCAGGGACTCAAATCCTGCACTGCCAGACGTGTTCCCCTGCTGAAGAAAGCACACGTCCAAGCCCGTCTACGGTTCGCTAGAGAGCATTTGGATGATCCAGAAGAGGACTGGGAGAATGTGTTGTAGTCAGATGAAACCAAAATAGAACTTTTTGGTAGAAACACAGGTTCAGGTGTTTGGAGGAAGAAGAATACTGAATTGCACCATACCCACTGTAAAGCATGTGGGGTGGAAACATCATGCTTTGGGGCTGTTTTTCTGCAAAGGGACCAGGACGACTGAACTGTGTAAAGGAAAGAATGAATGGGGCCATGTATCGAGAGATTATGAAAGAAAATCTCATTCCATCAGCAAGGGCATTGAATTTGAGAGGTGGCTGGGTCTTTCAGCATGGCAATGTTCCCAAACACACAGCCAGGGCAACAAAGGAGTGGCTTCGTAAGAAGCATTTCCTCTGTTATTGCTAACAAAGGGTACATAACAAAGTATTGAGATGAACTTTTGGTATTGACCAAATACTTATTTTCCACCATGATTTGCAAATAAATTATTTAAAAATCAAACAATGTGATTTTCTGAGTTTTTTTTCCACATTCTGTCTCTCATGGTTGAGGTTTACCCATGTTGACAATTACAGGCCTCGCTAATATTTTTAAGTGGGAGAACTTGCACGATTAGTGGTTAACTAAATACTTATTTGCCCCGCTGTCTACTCTGTATCGTTTTTCCCTTTAAGAAAAAACCCAGGATTGTGAAAACTGTTAATTCAATGTTTGGTACTATATAACAGCCCGAAAAAAGTAAAATGTTAATGTGAATAGTGTGGAACTAAATATAAAAAAAACGTTGCCATGAGTGCAAATTAAGTGAGTAATAGTCTTATTTATTTTCAATACTGGTCAGTGTTTTAAGAGGACGCTCCCCATTCAGAAGCTAATGCTAATGCGAATGCTACGCTAACACTAGGATTCCACGCATTGTGAACAGACAGCTAAGACGTCGCACATTCGTCTTGTCGTCGTCTCATAACACAAAAACTGGCATTCGTCTTGTGATGTGTTAGTCTCCCCCAAGCCACGTTTTTAGCTCGTCATCGTCAGTTCATCGTCGCCGAAATAATTATCGGTATCGTCATTGATGACGAAAACAAAACTGGTTAACGTGATGGTTTTTTTAGTGAGTTCACAGATCATGTGAGAACATTTTGTTGGTAAAAAAAGAGTTTGTGTATTTGGTATTCAGTTGAAATCTGGGTACACAACACAATAGACAACAGATTTAAAAGAAAAAAAAATACACAAAAAGTCTTCCAAGGTATGAAAAATCCTTGTGAGAACCAGACTTAACAGAACCCTGCCATTATGGAGGTGTCGTGCTTACTTGAACTGTTAGCCTAGGCAGAAAGCAACAAAGCTGTAAAGTATACTGCCTACGCATCCTTATATGCCTTCGGCATATACAGTGTGAGCCACATTTTGCTTGTTTTATTTAATTTTTTCCTCCCTAAGAAAGTTTGTTTGAGAGCTTCTCAGCAGACTTTCACTGTATTGGATCATTTATCTCTGCAACAGAGTGCACAAACAGCAATGTACTGCCATTCCACTTTCACTGATTGACCTTCAAACAGTAATTGGCGAGATTCATTCATTTGGGCTCAGACAACTGTAGCGGCTTTCTTTCTTTACACTCTCGCTTGCTTTTTCAACCTGCTCTAATTTATCTTCTCCATCATTCTCCTTTTTATTTTTGCACACAGTACGATTTGAGTTTTCTCAACAGACTGTTCGAAAAAGTGAGTGTATTGTTTGTCCTATTATTTGATGGTGGTAAATAGCAGTTTCTGGGAAAATAAGAATATGTAAAAATAAAACGGTAAATGTACATCCAAGTAGCTGTCGAGACATGGGTGAAAAACTGGGTGAGAGTGGTATTATTTAAAGACGCCCATAAAATTGAAATGGCTTGGTAAAGCATAATCTCTCTTACCTGTGATAATATATCGAAATGGTGATACTATGTCAAGATACTTTGTGTACCAAAAGATTATGTTAGCGCGATGCCGGGGGTAGGGTTGTTCCGATCATGTTTTTTTGCTCCTGATCCGATCCCGATCGTTTTACTTTGAGTATCTGCCGATCCCGATATTTCCCGATCCGATTGCTTTTTTTTGCTCCCGATTCAATTCCAATCATTCCCGATAGTTTTTCCCGATCGTATACATTTTGGCAATGCAAAACTCGGACGAATATATACATTCAACATACAGTACATAAGTACTGTATTTGTTTATTATGACAATAAATCCTCAAGATGGCATTTACATTATTAACATTCTGTGTGAGGGATCCACGGATAGAAAGACTTATGACTTTGTATATTGTGACTAAATATTGCCATCTAGTGTATTTGTTGAGCTTTCAGTAAATGATATTGGAGCCATGCCCAAGTGCATGATGGGAAGTGGAACCATGACTGTGCGTAGTGCTACCAATTGATATATCTTCTCTGCGTTGGGAAATAACATAAGGTGTTAAGAAAAAGATCAATTGCTGCCTTGCTTCCCCACATTGCTTCCCATGACATTTCTAATCGCGGGGAGAGGGATTGTAAGGCCAATTAAAAAAAGGCTCCAAAGGCTGCCAAAATTCACTCTACTCATTTTACGCTGTCTTTAATCTCTCTATAAAGGTAAAACGGTGCCATTACAGATTGAGCGCGACAATGCGTGAATGGGTCGTGCAGCACATGCATTAACTGCGTTAAATATTTTAACGTGATACATTTTTAAAAAATTAATTACCGCCGTTATTGGGATACATTTGATAACCCTACCTTAAGCCTAAACTAAAGACTCTGAAAAAGTGTAATATATTATGTCTGTAACGTTAAATACAATCAGAAAACAATTTAATTAAAAAATATACGTATATATATTAAAAAAAGGCATGGCCGATATTTTTTTTGCCGATTCCGATACTTTGAAAATGACGTGATCGGACCCGATCGATCGGCATCTCTAGCCGGGGGTGGCACATGTGAGCTTAGGGAATATACTTTTTTGTTGTACTAGAATAAAGTGTAATTGCCCATCCACTCAGTGGGTGGCAGTGGCGATCTCGTTTTCAGAGTGTGCGCGGTATTTTTGAACCAAACAAGACACACAGCTAAGAGAACTGGAGGTATGAAGAGCTAAGACGAGGAAATATGACGAGGCATATGTGGCAAAAGGCGGATTTTTCAGATGAATCTTCCATTGAATTACACCACAGTCGCCGCAAATATTGCAGGAGACCTACTGGAGCCCGCATGGATCCGGGATTCACTCAGAAAACAGTGAAGTTTGGTGGTGGCAAAATCACGGTCTGGGGTTACATCCGGTATGGGGGTGTGCGAGAGATCTGCAGGGTGGAAGGCAACATAAATAGTCTGAAATATCAACAAATCTTAGCTGCCTCTTACATTCCTAACCATAAAAAGGGACAAATTCTGCAGCGGGATGGTTCTCCATCACATACTTCAATCTCTACCTCAAAGTTCCTCAAGGCAAAGAAGATCAAGATCCTCCAGGACTGGCCAGCCCAGTCACCAGACATGAACATCATTGAGCATGTCTGGGGTAGGATGAAAAAGGAAGTATGGAAGAATGTTGATGAACTCTAGGAGGCATGCAAGACGGCTTTCTTTGATGTTCCTGAGGAGTTCATCAATAAATTGTATGAATCCTTGCCGGACCACATGGATGTGTGTGTGTGTGTGTGTGTGTGTGTGTGTGTGTGTGTGTGTGTGTGTGTGTGTGTGTGTGTGTGTGTGTGTGTGTGTGTGTGTGTGTGTGTGTGTGGGTGGGGGGGGGGGGGTCATCAGCAAATCAAAGGTGAGTTGGGGGGGGTGGACTAGCACATTAATTTAGCAAGTGAAAAAGAGGTAAATATAAGTCTGAACATAATGAAAACAATTCAATTGATAATGGTAGGATCAATTGTATCCTTACAACATATGGGAAGGCAATCTAAATTACCTTTATAGTGGGGCAAATAAGTATTTAGTCAACCACCTCTTGTGCAAGTTCTCTTACTTGAAAATATTAGCGAGGCCTGTAATTGTCAACATGGGTAAACCTCAACCACGAGAGACAGAATGTGGAAAAAAAAGAAACAGAAAATCACATTGTTTGATTTTTAAAGAATTTACTTGCAAAACATGGTGGAAAATGAGTACAGTATTTGGTCAATACCAAAAGTTCATCTCAGTACTTTGTTATGTACCTTTTGTTGGCAATAACGGAGGCCAAACGTTTTCTATAACTCTTCACAAGCTTTTCACACACTGTTGCTGGTATTTTGGCCCATTCCTCCAAGCAGATCTCCTCTAGAACATTGATGTTTTGGGGTTGTCATTGGGCAACACGGACTTTCAACTCCCTTCACAGATTTTCGATGGGGTTGGCTAGGCCACTCCAGGACCTTGAAATGCTTCTTACGAAGCCACTCCTTTGTTGCCCTGGCTGTGTATTTGGGGTCATTGTCATGCTAAAAGACCCAGCCACATCTCATCTTCAATGCCCTTGCTCATGGAAGGAGATTTTCACTCAAAATCTCTCGATACATGGTCCTATTCATTCTTTCCTTTACACAGATCAGTCGTCCTGGTCCCTTTGCAGAAAAACAGCCCCAAAGCATGATGTTTCCACCCCCATGCTTCACAGTGGGTATGGTGTTCTTCGGATGCAATTCAGTATTCTTTCTCCTCCAAACACGAGAACCTGTGTTTTTACCAAAAAGTTCTATTTTGGTTTCATCTGACCATAACACATTCTCCCAGTCCTCTTCTGGATCATCCAAATGCTCTCTAGCAAACCGCAGACGGGCCTGGACGTGTACTTTCTTCAGCAGGGGGACACGTCTGGCAGTGCAGGATTTGAGTCCCTGACGGCGCATTGTGTTACTGATAGTTGCCTTTGTTACTGTGGTCCCAGCTCTCTGTAGGTCATTCATTAGGTCCCCCCTTGTGGTTCTGGGATTTTTTCTACCCGTTCTTGTTATCATTTTGACGCCACGGGGTGAGATCTTGCATGGAGCCCCAGATCGAGGGAGATTATCAGTGGTCTTGTATGTCTTCCATTTTCTAATAATTGCTCCCACGGTTGATTTCTTTACACCAAGCGTACCTATTGCAGATTCAGTCTTCCCAGCCTGGTGCTCTTTGGTCTTGGCCATAGTGGAGTTTGGAGTGTGACTGACTGAGATTGTGGAAAGGTGTCTTTTATACCGATAATGAGTTAAAATAGGAGCCATTAATACAGGTAACGAGTGGAGCCTTGTTAGAAGAAGTTAGACCTCTTTGACAGCCAGAAATTTTGCTTGTTTGTAGGTGACCAAATACTTATTTTCCACTCTAATTTGGAAATAAATTCTTTAAAAATCAAACTATGCGATTTTGTTTTTTTTTTCCCACAGTCTGTCTCTCATTGTTGAGGTTTACCCATGTTGACAATTACAGGCCTCTCTAATCTTTTCAAGTAGGAGAACTTGCACAATTGGTTGCTGACTAAATACTTATTTGCCCCACTGTATAACTGAACTCATTATAAAATGCAACTAAGGTTGCTTAAAAGTTGGTGGGGACAATTTGAGCATCCTGAAAAGTTGCTAGTGTTATGTCCCTACCGTCCCGATGCAAAACTACGCCCTTGCCCACAAATCAAGAAGTTCATCAATAAATATTTATTTAACATCACTACATTACTAACATCAGGTTCAGCCCTGAACATTAACTGTATTCGACATTTCAGTTAGTTGATTCTATGTCTGATATTTTGTTTTATGTGGTTTTCAATTCGATTTTTTTCCGCTTTTATGCATTTAATTCTGATTGAGATTTTTTTTTTAATGTTTTTGCAGTGTGTGCCTGTTCTGTTAAGCGCCAGAGAAAAGTGCTGCATAAATCCAATTTAATTACCTGTATGTACTTAAGTCACGCAGTTTGCAGACATCTTTCGTAACTTAGAATGATTATTATTGGCAGCAAATGCATTTTTGGCTGTGTAAAAGTTAATCAAATTAAATGTGCTGTATGTTGCACCGATGTAGGTGCAAGTTAATGAAAGTACGAGATAGGAATTCCCAAATCAGCACACTTCAATTTGTATGGGGAAACCTGCTTGTAATGTTCCCCTCTTTGTTCATTTAGATGGAACCATTGCTCTTTCACCGAGCAAGAGGATGGCGAGAAGATACTGCCGTGACACACCTCGCGCGTGAAAAATCATTACAAGTCACCTTGGCAGCTTTTGTGTTGTTTAAAAGCCACTCAGTCGACACCTGGGTTACTTCCCCGGCAGTAGAATTGCGGCCACCGTTTATCAGTGTATCGAGTGTCCTAAAGGCTGGGAGGAACACACCGTAAGAAATAAAGCTTCTCCGCTGCAATTGTAACAGGTTTGTCTACACGGTGTAAGCGAGAAAATTATATATCTAGTGTCTATTAGCTGGTGAAGAAAAGCCACTTCAACCGCAGAGTAAGACAACTGTGGAATTCCCTTTTCATTGCAAACATTGAAAAAAAGATATTACTGAAATGATTAACAGCTCTGATGTCATGTTGTTCTTTTTAAAGGGCAGATGAAGTTCAATTCTTGAGTGTTTTACTCAGTTAAATTGTATTGAATGCATCATTTGCTGTGCCAAAACTCATATTACCCACAAAACAAAACAAAAATGGAATTGACAGCGCAGTTTTTGAGTTACTGCCATAGCAACACCTTACAAACGAAGGCCATGCCTCGCTGCCGGCCGCTACCTGATGACGTAATTTACAAAAGACCCCGCCAGCACTCCAACATGGGAGTATAGCACTACGCTGTGTTTGCCATATACAGTGGTACCTGTACATACAAATATAATTTATTCCAAGACCGGGTTTATAAGTCGAAATGGTCGGATGTCGAGCGGGATTTTCCCATAAGAATACATTAAAATTCGATAAATTCGTTCCATACCTATGTACCTACATAGCAAAATAAATAAATTATATATAAAAATCATAATAATAACAATATGAATAAAAATAATCATCAGAGATGTCCCAATCGACGGGCACGTCATTTTCAAAGTATCGGAATCGGCAAAAAAATATCGGCCATGCCTTTTTTGAATACATATATTTTTTTTTTAATTAAATCGTTTTCCAATTGTATTTAACGTTACAGACATAATACAGTGGGGAGAACAAGTATTTGATACACAGTCAATGGGAAAACCCATTGGCAGTGTATCAAATACTTGTTCTCCCCACTGTATGTTACACTCATCCAGAGTCTTTAGTTTAGGCTTAAGGTAAGGTTATCAAATTTATCCCGATGACGGCGGTAATTAATTTTTTAAAAAATGTATCACGTTAAAATATTTAACGCAATTAATGCATGCGCTGCACGGCCCACTCACGCATTGTTGCGCTCAATCTGTAATGGCGCCGTTTTACCTTTATAGAGAGATTAAAGACAGCGTAAAATGAGTAGAGTGAATTTTGGCAGCCTTTGGAGCCTTTTTTATATTTGGCTAAAGCCTGACAATCCCTCTCCCTACGATTAGAAATATCATGGGAAACAATGTGGGGAAGCAAGGAAGCTATTGATCTTTTTCTTAACACCTTATGTTGTTTCCCAACGCAGAGAAGATATATCAATTGGTAGCACTACGCACAGTCATGGTTCCACTTCCCATCATGCATTTGGGCATGGCTACAGTATCATTTACTGAAAGCTCAACGAATACACTAGATGGCAATATTTAGTCACAATATACAAAGTCACAAGTCTTTCTATCCGTGGATCCCTCTCACAGAAAGAATGTTAATGTAAACGCCATCTTGAGGATTTATTGTCATAATAAACAAATACAGTACTTATGTACTGTATGTTGAATGTATATATTCGTCCGAGTTTTATTCATTTTTTTCTTAATGCATTGCCAAAATGTATATGATCGGGAAAAATTATCGGGAATGATTGGAATTGAATCGGGAGCAAAAAAAAGCAATCAGATCGGGAAATATCGAGATCGGCAGATACTCAAACTAAAACGATCGGTATCGGATCGGGAGCAAAAAAACATGATCAGAAAATCCCTAATAATAATACAGGTAGTCCCTGGGTTACGAACCAGTTCCGTTCCTACTCTAACGACGTAACCCGAATGTCCGCTTAAGTCAGAATTGAACCCTTTAAGTACCTCAAAATATCTATCCAAAAAGTCCAAAATTATTCTATTTTGTTTAAAGATGAGGGATACACTGCCATCTGGTGGCAGCGTTGGGTCTGGCTGGACTGTAGCCTTGTATGACAGAGGCAAACTCAGACGTCTGACATTACACAATGAATTTTGTGTAATGGTGGCGGGACACTGCCCTCTGGTGGTAGCATTGAGTCTGGCTGGACTGTCGTTCAACAATGCTTCCATACAGGAGCACTCTGACTTCTCACATGGATAAAGGATAGCTGCGCTCTGGTTTGGCCCACATAAGGCTTTACGTTGTTTCAGCTAATATATGTTTGTCTATGCATTTGTAATTAAGTTTACAGTTACAGTTTGTGGAGCTACACGTAAGCGATTTGCTTTGAGAATTGTAAATACATTAGCATTCGTAGCATTTAAGATAGCAGACTTTTGTTAGGCAAATTAGGCTAATTTAATCTAGTAAATTTACATATTGATCAGACTAGATGGACGTTTGAACACTAATTCGTTAGTGTCAAGTGTTTTATTGTCAAAATACGTGTCGTTTTGAACATACCGTATTGGCCCGAATATAAGACGGCCCTGATTATAGGACGACCCCCTCTTTTTCAAAACTCAAGTTTGTAAAAAGACTTTTTGAACACCAAATTAATTTTTATACAGAAAATAATTACAGTACATTCGAAACAAATGATTATAACAATATATTTGAGAGAAAAAGCATGTTATTTTGCCTCATTCAAATCTTAATATCTAAACATTTAAATATGTAAATTAAAGTGCAATCACATTCGTAAATGAATTGCTTCTGGTTTTTCAAATGTAAATAAACAATCTATTGTGATAAAACAAAAAAAAATTGCAATAACTGCATTAACCATCAAAGTGAAGTTAACTTTAACTGTAGTCTTGAAACAAATCTGAATAAGGAAAAACATTGCAATAAAATAATGCAAACTGGTTAAACGTGAGAGTAGCTGAGATCTGTCGTGACAGAACATCGCTTCAATGATATCTGGCGCCGCATAGCGTCGTGAATGGGTGTAACGTCTAGACCGCGATTATAAGACGACCCCCACTTTTTCAGTCTTATTTCAATGCAAAAAACACTGTCTTATATTCGGGCCAATACGGTAAGTGTACATATGCGTGTTACACCATTATAAATTGGCAAAAGTGAAGGAAGTAAAAAGATTCAAAAACCACTATTAGCTTGTTTGCTGTCTCATAGACTTCATAATGTATTGATGGGTCAGACTATCATGCACTGCACCTCACATTCAAGTAGGGGGCCGTCCACATCAAGAGGAGCTATTCACAAACAAAGGCATGCAGTGATCTAACGCCGGATTTCTGTTGAAAAAGTACGAAGCTGTACCGCATACAAACAGGAAGGATTGTCTCAGGAGTGATTTGTTCGAGGATTCAAGGTACTTATTATATTTTTCGTACCATGCATGCATTTTGAAACGTGAAAAAAATCATTGGGAGTAATTAGCTGCTGCTGCATTGGCATCATAGTTCGCAACATTTACGTAAAATAAATGCCAACTGCAAGTTTTTTTTTTCTGCTTTTAACCAAGAATTCAGACTGTTTCACGACCATATCTGGAAAGAATTCGGGATTTTAAGCATTTATTCACAAGAATTTTCAACGGAAAAGCTCTGTTTACATCAGGCGGCCGCTAGCTACAATGACTAACAGACTAGCACTGTACTTCAACATATTTACGTAAAATAAATGCCAACTGCACGTTTTTTTTGTTGTTTTTTTGCTTTTAACCAGGAGTAATTAGCCGCTGCTGCATTGGCATCATAGTTCGCAACATTTACGTAAAATAAATGCCAACTGCAAGGTTTTTTTTTTCTGCTTTTAACCAAGAATTGAGGCTGTTTCACGACCATATCTGGAAAGAATTCGGGGATTTAAGCATTTATTCACAAGAATTTTCAACGGAAAAGCTCTGTTTACATCAGGCGGCCGCTAGCTACAATGACTAACAGACTAGCACTGTGCTTCGACATATTTACGTAGAATAAATCCCAACTGCACGGTTTTTGTTTTTTTTGCTTTTAACCAAGAATTGAAACTGTTTTACGTCCATATCTCTAAAGAATTCAGGGATTTAAGCATTCGTTCGGAAAAGCTCTGTTTGCATCAGGCAGTCGCTAGCTACATTGACTAACAGACTAGCATTGACTTCGACATATTTACGTAAAATAAATCCTAACTGCACGTTTTTTTTTGTGTGGTTTTTTTAGCTTTTAACCAGGAGTAATTAGCCGCTGCTGCATTGGCATCATAGTTTGCAACATTTACGTAAAATAAATGCCAACTGCAAGTTGTTTTTTTTTCTGCTTTTAACCAAGAATTCAGACTGTTTCAAGACCATATCTGGAAAGAATTCGGGGATTTAAGCATTTATTCACATGAATTTTCAACGGAAAAGCTCTGTTTACATCAGGCGGCCGCTAGCTACAATGACTAACAGACTAGCACTGTGCTTCGACATATTTACGTAGAATAAATGCCAACTGCACGTTTTTTGTTTTTTTTTTTTGCTTTTAACCAAGAATTGAAACTGTTTTACGTCCATATCTCTAAAGAATTCAGGGATTTAAGCATTCGTTCGGAAAAGCTCTGTTTGCATCAGGCAGTCGCTAGCTACTAGTGTTGTTAATAACGGCGTTACAATATAACGACGTTACTAACGGCGTTATTTTTTTCAGTAATGAGTAATCTAATTAATTACTTTTCTCATCTTGGCAACGCCGTTACCGTTACTGAGGCGGGAAAGGCGTGCGTTACTATGCGTTACTAAGTTGGTTGAATAAAAAAAGTCTGAGAAAGATGGACTCACGGAGACGAGAGAGCAGAGAGGGAGTGGGGAGGACGCCGTTGCAAACACGATGCTAGGTGGCTCCAATCGGTCTTTGTCAGTCACATGCCCAAACTAGCGGACATGCCTCCTTGCGCCATTTTGAGTGTACCACGGATGTAAACAAACCAGAACAGGACGCCGCATTACTGCTTCCAACTTCATCGCTGGATATAAAATAAACTCCCTCGTTTACCTGAGTGTAGCCATAGCCTACAAACTACGCCCACATGATACGGTAGATATCACATATTATAGAACTAGATGCAACTGACAGACACGGCTGCATTGGCAACATGTTTTATGGACTACATGCGTTAGTAAACAGCCGCCATCTTAAAGCAGTAGACCTCTCAGGAAGGCTCTGATGTAGAGATCCTTCCTAGCGAACCTAAGTAATTTTTTTTTTAAATCTAAAATGCTCCTAAATCGGCAAAATCTTGAATTAAATCTATCTTTAAATGATGAAACAGTTTTAAAACTTACGCATGTTGAAAGTAGACAGAAGGGAACTAATGCAATAACGGGAGCAATTTTAACAACTTTAACGGTTGATTTACAACTTTAAATGACTTCCACACATAGCAAAGGTTACTATCTAGTTATCGCAAGACCCTTGTGTCTAGTTAAGTGGAGGGTAAAGAATTGGGCTAGGGCCAATTGTCCCCAAAACCCTTTAAACTTCATATTGTGTGACCTTTTTTTTTTTTTGCGAAAAAAAACCATGAAAATTATCACTAGTTACTCTTACATTCAGGTAACTGAGTTACTAACGCGATTACTTTTTAGGACAAGTAATTAGTAACTGTAATTAATTACTTTTTAAAAGTAAAATTAACAACACTGCTAGCTACATTGACTAACAGACTAGCATTGCATATTTACGTAAAATAAATGCTAACTGCACGTTTTTTGGGGTTTTTTTTTTTTTGTGCTTTTAACCAAGAATTGAGACCATTTTATGTCCATATCTATAAAAAAAAAGAAAATTCTGGGATTTAAGCATTTATAAAGAATTTTCAACGAAAAAGCTCTTTGTCTGCGATTCCACTCAGGTCAGCTTTGACGGATTCGCCTCATTGCAGGCCCTCTATTTATCGGCCCCGCGCCCCGTGTTCCGTCAATACATTATGAAGTCTATGGCAGCCAAATTTTAAGTCGGCTGTCGAAAGGATTGTATGTCGAGGTACCATTGTGTGTGAAACAAAGACAGCGTGTGACTGGAGTTAAATAGAAAAGCACCCACATTCGTTGAGAGCAGGAATATTTGGCGGTTAATTTTTTTTTTTTACACATTTCCAGTATTTTTTACAATAATTTCTATATGACTGAAATTATTTTTCACCCTCAACTGGTTGCCAAACAATTGCAAAGCACTTGAGAATTCAGCATTACTAACTTGATTTAAACTCGGCAGTTTTTAATAACAGTGGAAGGAAGATGGTAAGTACTTTAAGAGCGTCGTAAAAAGCAGACACCTACAGAAAAGAAAAAAAAGACTTCCGAAGCTACATTTTCAAAGAGATGTAAAGTCAGAGGGAAGGAGTTAGAAAGAATATGATTTTCCTTTTAAAAGGCCAAACAGCAACAACAAAGAGTCTAGAGACCAAACGGCAGTCTCAAGTACAGAACGTATTAGCTTGTGTGCACTGAACAAGACCTTGCTTCTGTCACTTACACAAACTCCATCAGAGGAGAACCTTTGATGGTGGATTTGGGGATTATAGAAACTTTCAGCTTGCATGCAACAAGCTTAGCAAGGAAATGAACCCATGTGTAGTTTTAATCGTATGCATTTCCAAAGACAAAATGCAGTTGTGTAAAATATACTGCAGTAGTATTAGTGAAATATGAAATGGAAATGAAAATAAGTCGTTCAGGGGACAAAATTATGGCCGTCGTGACAAATTAAGTCTTGATGCAATTCGGGTTGCAGCTATGTATTATTTTAGTAGTCGATTAATCGAGCAACTATTTCGTTCGAATAATCGAGTAATCGGATTAGGAACATTTAACGTGTCGCAAAATAAATTTTAGGAGATGTAAAACAAAGGCTTGCAAGATTGCAGTTTCAAAAGAGCATTAAAGAGCATACGACACCAGAAAAAAAGTCTTAAATGGCATTATTATGTGAATTAGAATCATATTTTGAGACGATTCGACCATATACAACAATTTAGCAAAGCGCAGATGACGAGAAATTAGTCTTTTAATCTGCCGGTTAGCCACGCCTACAATTATAGGGCTTTAGCGTCCCCAACAGGTGGATGACGTCAGCGGTAGACTAGGCTCATCGGTTTTACTATTCAGCCCATTGAGGGGGAATTGTTCAGAACGAGGAAAACGAGACGAAGAGAGCTGCAAAATGTCATTGTTTCAGTCTCTCTACTCCCAATATTTTTACATTCTTTTTATATTCTTTTTATCCAAGTATTTTCCCCAATAGCTATATAAATGGCTTGAGAAGGACCAGTCAGCCCGTCGAGGGGGAACTATTCACAATGAGGAAAACGCGACGAAGAGAGCGGCAAAATGTCATTGTTTCTGTCTCTTTACTTCAATATTTTTACAGGATATTCTTTTTATCCAAGTATTTTTCCCCAATAGCTATATAAATGGCTTGAGAAGGACCAGTCAGTCCGTCGAGGGGGAACTATTCACAATGAGGAAAACGCGACGAAGAGAGCGGCAAAATGTCATTGTTTCTGTCTCTTTACTTCAATATTTTTACAGGATATTCTTTTTACCCAAGTACTTTCCCCAATTGCTAAATAAATGGCATGGTCATGACAAATAACTTGTGCTAAATGGAATATAAAATAATAAAAATCCATTTATTCAAGACGACATGGCAAAATTACTCCATAATGGTCAAAACAGTCGACTTTACCTTTACTGTCACACCTGCCGAACGATATTTTATGACACCTAAATCGGACATATGTCATTTCCCTTCCCCGGCTTCGGAGAATGTAAACAGACCAGAAGGAGTGACAGCTAGCCGACATGCTAACCCGAACCGAGGGATGTTTCAAAGTCTTCGAAGTGGAAAATCACACATAACTAGCCTGGATTATTTGACATGACGACCCGGTTGTCGAGTTTCTTTGCGGATCGGCAAACCGCCCGGCGGAGAGCAATTTACAGTTCGTTCCCTGGAGGAGGGTGGCTGGAATTGTTGTGTAGCTAACGTGCTAACAGCTAACTGCTAATGAGCGTGAGGATAGCTTTTTACATGCCTATCAATGATCAAACGTAAGTAGTCCTTTATTTAAAGGAATTTTATAGTGTTTACTTTGTAATCACTGTATTCGTATTTGACATAATACAAAACAAGATGTTTACTCACTTCCTTGTAAGTCCAATGGTCCCACAGTAAATATCCACGGTGAATGGGAACCTTTTGAAACTCCAAAAAGGCGCATACGCCTCTCCCGCATACAGAATGATTTTTCTGCAGCCGTTTGGCTGGCGTGATGCAAAAAATAAAAGTATTAATCCGCAAAATCAGCTGAATCCTTCGTCCTCATACACAACAGTACACTGTAGCGTGAAGAGGACGTCTTCTACCGTACACGTCACAGCGCCCTCCTCCTCAATGCGAGACCGAAGCCGGAAGTCACTCATTTTCCTGGCGCGGGATTCAAAAAACTAAATAAATATAGCGATCGCTTCCACACACATCCAAGCGGTCCATATCATTCAGGAGCATAAAATACCGCGTGTATTATGAAATAAACATGCTTTTTCGTGTCACAAGCACTTTAAATTCAAATACAAAATGAACACAATTAAAATACTGTTATTTTCGCACTATAAGGCGCACCTGACTATAAGCCGCCACCCACTAAATGTGACACGAAAACGGCATTTGTTCATAGATAAGCCGCACTGGACTATAAGCCGCAGCTGTCCTCACTGCATTATGGGATATTTACACCAAAAGATATTAGCCGGTAACACTTCATTAGACAGCAGCATCATATGACGGTTAGAAGACCAAATAAACCACCATGAAGCTTTTAACTAATTGGCTGCAAAGCTTCATTGCTTCAAGAAGCTTCATTTGGCCATCACTGCTTCCTTGGGGGAGACAGTCAACCTTTCATGCCACTTGATGTCAACACTGTTGTTGTCCATCATGCCTCCTAGCATGCATTGCAGCGCAACAGATGTAAATAACAATCGAAATTCATGTTCTTTGCTAATTATTTATTCAGTTACTGTTCCTGTTTGTTTGAATAATTGCTAGTTGCGGTATTTGGTAACAATTTTTGACAGTGGCGCCATAAGACTATCATTAGACAATTAGATGTAATTATTACATGACACTGTCATGAGCATTAACGAATGCTAACGACAGTTATCATTCAGTTTTATTCGGGAAATTATCTCACTTTTGAATGGATGTAAAAGATCCGAGCTGGACATAAATGGAGTTGGTAATATAATTTGCTGGATGACACTTAATGACATCTGTCATAAGCATTCCGTAATGCCCATGACAGTGTCATGTCATATTTATGATGGTCTTATGACGTCGCTGTCAAATAAAGTGTTACCGAATACCATAACAAGCAATTATTGAAACAACTGGAACAGTAAATGAATAAATAATTAAATAAAAGAACATGAGTTTTGATTGTTACTTACATCTGTAGTGCTGCAATGCATGCTGAATAATGATTGTTACTTACATCTGTAATGCTGCAATGCATGCTAGGAGGCATGGGTTGCCTATTAACACAAAGAAATCAACAAATAAGCCGCACTGGACTATAAGTCGCAGGATTCAAAATGAACGAAAAAAGTAGCGGCTTATATTTCGGAAATTACGGTACTTGAGGTTAGCCTCAAACGGTATAAAATTTTTTTTTTTTTTTTTAATTTGGGATCTAAGTACAACAAGAGAACAATTGGCTAACTTGCATAGCAAAGGTCCGCTAGCTTAAATGCTATGAAAAAACTTTTTTTTTCCCAATGCTCTTAATCTTTCAAAAACTTAATCCCACAAAAAACGGATAAATATACAATATAATACTCAAACAAAAACTTGCCTTATATTGGTCTGAACAGGGAGCAGCTGAATTCAGCCATCTTAAATGAGTCATGTGATATTCACTGTTGCCACTAGAAGGAAGCGTATCCACCCTCAGCAATAAAACTAAATGCGAACACTTTCAAAACAAACCATTATAATGCCACTTTAAAGTAAGTTTTAAATATGTTACTGTCCCACCGAAATATTTTTAAACGACAATAACGTACAAAAATGCTTTACTGAGTCCACTGAAATCCGCTCAGGTTGCTCAGTCAAAACACAATGAGTTGCCACAGAAAATGTTTAACAAGCTAAACGATGATGGACACATGCGGCACCTTGAAGTTTCAGCTACCAAGCTTCTCTGGCAAGATCAAACTTTAACGCCTGTCAATCATCGTTAACTTTAAAATGCTTATGACAGCAAAAAGCGTGTTTCAAGCTGTATTTTATGCTCCTGAATGAAATGGACCGCTTGGATTTGTGTGGAAGCGATCGTTTTATTTATTCAATTTTTTTAATTCCACGCCATGAAAATGACCGACTTCCGGCTCCAGTCTCGGGTTGAGAAAGAGTGCGAATGTGGCGTCACCCAGGTCAGCATCTAACAACACAGCCATTGCTTTATCGCATGCAGATAGGCTTCGGATTCAGGTGATTTTGCGGATTGATTCGATTATTTTTCGCATCACGCCAGCCCAATGCGCTGCAGGCTTTTGTTGCTGCACCAGGAAGTGTGGTGAGAGGCTTTTTTGGATTTCCAAAAGATTCTTGTTCACCGCGATGGGCAAAACAAGTCCGACAATCAAGAGACCATTGGACGGATGACTAAATGAGTAAGCTTCGTGTTTTATATTATATCAAATACTGGGCTAATGGCAAACGTTTTAATAAGGAGGTGGCTTGCATTTTGTGGTTGATAATACAACTCCTGTTTTGTTTACATTTTTGGCGTTTCCCTTCTCTCCCTGGCGATGAGCACTGCCTGCCCGCCACCGTGGGCTGGCCGATCGGTGGAGACAATTAACATTGCCGCCTCGTGTGACATGAGTTGGGGTAATTTTGTGTGATTTGTCATTTTCGGCGTTTCCCCTTCTCTCCCTGGCGACAAGCACTGCCTGCCCACCGCAGAAAAAACTTGGAAACACCACACGGTTCGGGTTAGCATGTCAGTTAGCTGTCACGCCTCCTGCTTTGTTTACACTCTTTCCTCAGTTTCCAAAGGCGGGGCAGGGAAATGACAAAAGCCCGACTAACTCCAGTGGCATAAAATACTGTTCGGGAGCTGCAAGAAGTCGACGGTCTTGACCATTATGCAGTAATTTTGCCCTGTCGTAGTGAATAAATGCATTTTGAATATTTCATATTCCATTTAGCACAAGACTGTTATTTAGCAATTGACGAAAAATACTTGGTTAAAAAGAACACCCTGTAAAAATTTAGGAGTTGAGAGATTAAAACAATAACATTTTGTTGTGATCTGTTGCAATTTTCCTCATTCTGACTCGTCCCCCTCAATGGGCTGAAATGTAAATCAGCTGACATCGTGACCCTGCCGACGTCATCCTCCAGCTGGAGACGCTAAAGCGCTATAATGACAGGCGGGGCTAAACGTTAGATTAAAAGACTAATTTCTTGTCATCTTCGCTTTGCCAAATTGTTGTATATAGTCAAATCATTTCAAAAAATATGATTCCGATTCACATAATAATGCTATTTAACATTTTTTTTATGCTGTCACAGGCACTTTAACAAGCAACTCCAGTGCACTGCCTGACCAAGAAAAGCAGCAGGAGGGAGAGTGAGAGACTACATAATCGGAACGGGACAGCTCTATGAAATACGGTATTTGTTTATTTATTTTTTTAATTGAGAAAAAATCCGCGATAGAATGAAGGCACAAAGTTTGTAGTGCGAAGTAGGGCTGGGCGATATGGCCTTAAGTACGTATCACGATAAATTGAGCAGATTTACCTCGATAACGATAAATGACGATAAATTCGCCCAAGCAAACTGTTATATAATTTGAAAATTTGAATCAATGCATGGAATACAAATTAACAGTTTCTCGTTAAATTTATTTACCAGCTTTCAATTTAACAATTGCACATGCAGTCTAAACATTAAGTATTAAAAAAAATCTTGTAAACAATAAGAATTCTTGTGTGAACATTTATAACAGCTTGTATGACTTGAAAAATATCATCACTTGAATTTCATTAAATTCATTCCGCATTGTTATACACTAGATAGTGGCATACGTTTAGATATTTAGAATAGATACAAATACGACACATCCACCCTCCCCCCAAAAATTATACTTAATTAAAAAATAAAATGTTTCACAAACCTTTCCTTTCTTTTATTCGGCTCCATTATTTACATCTTATGATTTTGGAAATCCTTACAGTATGCAATAAATAATATTCCTGTTCCCAAGCACTGTGCTTACTGTACTGTAATTTTTACAAAAAATAAACAATACATAGTTACTCCCCGTCATCTAGGACGAGCCACTTACAAGACTAGCACTGTCGTGTATTACAAATACTGCTTTGAACACATCTTCACAGACAAAAGCAATGACACAGGCTTAAAGAGGTCAACTTTAATTGTGTAAATCACACTTAATGACGACACGATCCCCTGGTTGAAATAGACACATCCACTTAATTCTATTGGATATGTAATGCTAAGGCAATTTGTCAACTTTACTTTTAAAAAGAAACGTGCACTGTTTATCCAGTAGATGGGGCTCTTGCAGTTTGTCAAACAGTGATTCAATTTAGGGCAATTGTCTTAAAAGTGGTTCATTGTTTCAGAAAGCCTCGGTTTTTCCATCTCTATCTGGAACCCGTCAAGAGTTTACTTAATGTCGGGTGAAAGTTTGGCGAAGCTAACTTAAGCCCGACTTCATCCCGTTTACTTGTAGCGTTAGCCGCTAGCGTTAGCTGCTAGCGTTAGCCTACCGGGCTTCTGTTTGATTGGCTTCCTGAAAACCATGTGACTCCAAACGTAAGCACGCTGTCTGGTTTCTTAAAGGGGAAAGAACATAGCCGAACAACACAGAGTCAAAGCGGGATGAAAAGACTATATTTTCTTCTTTTATTAAATTACCGAATTTACCGACATGGTCAAAATTACGTCGGTCATCGTGAAGAATTTCGGTAACGGTAAATTTTCGGTTTACCGCCCTGCTCTAGTGCGAAGTAGCGAAGGATCACTTGAACTTAATTTTTAATTTAATTCAAAAGAGGGAATTGTTGAGATACTGTATATTTCCATTTATTCGCAATAATCATATGTGGACATTGCATTCTCCATCATAAGACAGTGTATGCCATTGAATAGCAGCGCATCTGGAAAATATTAGCTAGTCCGAGCAAGATTGGGGTGCACAATGCACATTCCAAGCAATTTGACCCTGCCCCCAAATTAGAGGGAAGAAAAAGAGTCCGAGCAGAAAGGCGGGGGCACTTTCTTCCTTTGTCTGATGGTACCATGTCTTGTCTTCTCTGTTTGTGCGTCTTTAAGTGTAAATTCTTTGTTCTTTTTTATTCCCAAATTCTGTGTCATCATCTCCTGTTCGTTATAAGAATAAAACAAACTGTAACTAGGATAAATCGACTCTTTTCCTTCACACTGTATTAAGGAGAGCAAGTTATAGAAACAACAATGTGGCACTGAACATCCCAGTAACTCAATCAATAAAGAAAAAGTCATTAAATTCCCAGGCTGGCCCTGAAAGTTTCTCTTAATTCTGCCACATAATTTTGAGATAAACACCACAACTAAGGTGTTTCCCCTGTCCTCTGATGTCTTTGATTCTAATGACATGTAACCACACCAATTGATCCACATTACCAAGATGTCATTAATCACTATTAAGCTGTTTATGGCTCATGTCATAACCATCCTAGTACGCAACAATAAATTTGAAGGTGATAATGCGCATCATCACCTGATCACCAAAACGACTTTTTTCAGGGAAGAATTCTATTCCACTTGACCTTAACTGGGGATAAAAATCCATGAAGCAACACTGTAACGCATGTTAGCAGCGGTGGGTCTGCTTAGGTTCTCCTCAGGCAACCTGAGAGCTGATGCAACATCCTGCAAAGCATCTCGAGAAACTGAAGCAATTACGTACAGTATGAGCGGGATAGGAAAATGTTAATGGTGGACATTTTAGATGAAAATTTACACATCAGAGAATGTGCCGATTATAAGTCAGAATAATTTCCTCTTGGTTTTACTGACTCACAGTCTACCACTAAAAAAAGTTACACAACGCTTAAACAAGAAAATACATTGTATGTGTCAGTACTAGTACCGGATTTTTCGGACTATATGTCGTAGCTAAGTAATTTAAACTAAAAATAAAATAGAGAACAACAGGCTGAATAAGTGTATGGTATGCTAACGTATGGAGTTGAATTTATTTATTTATTTTTTTAATGAAAAAAGCCATCGAAACGCTGAGTGTAGCACTTTTTAAGCAATAAATTCATAATTTTCTGATCCATCTAGTTTTTAAGCCCATGATTAGCTTTTTTTTGTTTGTTTTCTTCATTTTAGTAAGCGTAACCTCCGTATTTCGCCAGTCGCTTACAAGTTTCCCACTAACTCCAAAATTTTTTTCTGCTGTTTGACTACTAGAATATCATTTTCTTTTTAAAGTCATTTTGCTCAACCCTTATCAGTTGTTTTTAATTGTGTTTAGAAGTTACCGCAAACGTTGAAAACATGGGCCTTTAGCGCTCTCTTCCGGTTTAGTGTGAAAACAAGATGTGAAATGATATAATAATGTGTGTTGTTCCACTTAAGTCGCCCGAGAGTATAAATCGCATCCCCGGCCAAACTATGAAAAGATCTGAGATTTATAGTCCAAAAAATAAAAGCATCTTAATTTTCTGACGATAAGGTACACCTGGCTGTAAGACGCCGCCCACCAAATTTGACACAAAAACGGCATTTGTTCATAGATAAGCCGCACTGGACAATAAACCGCAGCTGTCCTCACTGTATTATGAGATGTTTACACCAAAAGATATTAACCAGGTACACTTTATTTGACAGCGGCATCATAAGACTGTCAGAAAACCAAATGAACCATCATGAAGCCTTGAACCAATTGGCTGCAAAGCTGCATTGCTTCAAAAAGCTTCATTTGGCCGTCACTGCTCTCTTGAGGGAGACAGTCCACCTCTGCTGCCACCTGCTGTCAACACTGTTGTCAACCCACATGCCTCCTCGCATGCATTGCAGTGCTACATATGTAAATAACAATCAAAATTCATGTTCTGTGCTAATTATTTCTTCAGTTACTTTACCAGTTGTTTCATTAATTGCTAGTTATGGTATTTGGTAACACTTTATTTGACAGTGGCGATATAAGACAATGATAATTATGACATGACACTGTCATGAGCATTAATAAATGCTTATAACAGATGTCATTTAGTGTAGATGTAAAAGATCTGTGTTGGACAAAAATGGAGTTTGTGACATAATTTGTTGGATGACACTTCATGACATCTGTCATAATTATGACAGTTTTATGACAGTCTTATGACGCCACTGTCAAATAAAGTGTGACCTACTAACCCAAATAAATCAACAATAAGCCGCACTGGACTATAAACCGCAGGATTCCAGATGAGGGAAAAAAGTAGCGGCTTATATTCCTAAAATTCCAATACTCAAAATGTTTTTGGATGTAAAATTGAAAAGTTTTCGTCCAAAAATAAGCCAAGCTTTCCAACAATTTCGATTGAGCTTAGAGACACGAGCATATATTGTAGCGTCTACAAGGACAGTGCCTTGGTGGTGATTATACACACTTAGAAGGAAAAGCAGTACATCATTTTCAACTAAACCCACCAGGAAGCCACGAACTGTATGTAAATGTTGTCCGAGTATTTACAGTGCCTTGCAAAAGTATTCGGCCCCCTTGAATCTTGCAACCTTTCGCCACATTTCAGGCTTCAAACATAAAGATATGAAATTTAAATTTTTTGTCAAGAATCAACAACAAGTGGGACACAATCGTGAAGTGGAACAACATCGATTGGATAATTTAAACTTTTTTAACAAATAAAAAACTGAAAAGTGGGGCGTGCAATATTATTCGGCCCCTTTACTTTCAGTGCAGCAAACTCACTCCAGAAGTTCAGTGAGGATCTCTGAATGATCCAATGTTGTCCTAAATGACCGATGATGATAAATAGAATCCACCTGTGTGTAATCAAGTCTCCGTATAAATGCACCTGCTCTGTGATAGTCTCTGGGTTCTGTTTAAAGTGCAGAGAGCATTATGAAAACCAAGGAACACACCAGGCAGGTCCGAGATACTGTTGTGGAGAAATTTAAAGTCGGATTTGGATACAAAAAGATTTCCCAAGCTTTAAACATCTCAAGGAGCACTGTGCAAGCCATCATATTGAAATGGAAGGAGCATCAGACCACTGCAAATCTACCAAGACCCGGCCGTCCTTCCAAACTTTCTTCTCAAACAAGGAGAAAACTGATCAGAGATGCAGCCAAGAGGCCCATGATCACTCTGGATGAACTGCAGAGATCTACAGCTGAGGTGGGAGAGTCTGTCCATAGGACAACAATCAGTCATACACTGCACAAATCTGGCCTTTATTGAAGAGTGGCAAGAAGAAAGCCATTTCTCAAAGATATCCATAAAAAGTCTCGTTTAAAGTTTGCCACAAGCCACCTGGGAGACACACCAAACATGTGGAAGAAGGTGCTCTGGTCAGATGAAACCAAAATTGAACTTTTTGGCCACAATGCAAAACGATATGTTTGGCGTAAAAGCAACACAGCTCATCACCCTGAACACACCATCCCCACTGTCAAACATGGTGGTGGCAGCATCATGGTTTGGGCCTGTTTTTCTTCAGCAGGGACAGGGAAGATGGTTAAAATTGACGGGAAGATGGATGCAGCCAAATACAGGAACATTCTGGAAGAAAACCTGTTGGTATCTGCACAAGACCTGAGACTGGGACGGAGATTTATCTTCCAACAGGACAATGATCCAGAACATAAAGCCAAATCTACAATGGAATGGTTCAAAAATAAACGTATCCAGGTGTTAGAATGGCCAAGTCAAAGTCCAGACCTGAATCCAATCGAGAATCTGTGGAAAGAGCTGAAGACTGCTGTTCACAAACACTCTCCATCCAACCTCACTGAGCTCGAGCTGTTTTGCAAGGAAGAATGGGCAAGAATGTCAGTCTCTCGATGTGCAAAACTGATAGAAACATACCCCAAGCGACTTGCAGCTGTAATTGGAGCAAACAGTGGCGCTACAAAGTATTAACGCAAGGGGGCTGAATAATATTGCACGCCCCACTTTTCAGTTTTTTATTTGTTAAAAAAGTTTAAATTATCCAATAAATTTTGTTCCACTTCACGATTGTGTCCCACTTGTTGTTGATTCTTGACAAAAAATTAAAATTTTATATCTTTATGTTTGAAGCCTGAAATGTGGCGAAAGGTTGCAAGGTTCAAGGGGGCCGAATACTTTTGCAAGGCACTGTAATTGAGGAAGTCAGGGATTTTTTTGGGGGGGCTATTCTTAGAGCCTAGCCAAGCAATCAGTATTTCCCAGTAATTGCTCATTTAGCAAACAAAACCGCTGAAGTGGGCTATTAGCTAAATGCCATTTCGCCAACTGGCTCTCCACTTGATTTACTGACCAGAAAAGCCAAGTGTCTCTGCTTTAGACTGGG
The DNA here is from genome assembly GCF_030265065.1 of Corythoichthys intestinalis. Taxonomy (NCBI): domain Eukaryota; kingdom Metazoa; phylum Chordata; class Actinopteri; order Syngnathiformes; family Syngnathidae; genus Corythoichthys; species Corythoichthys intestinalis. The sequence goes on along the minus strand of NC_080414.1, from coordinate 6,222,716 downwards.
CAAGAGGATGCTCGCCATTCTGAAGCTAATACTAACGCGAATGCTACGCTAACGCGACGAGTTACGTCTAGCATCTGATGATCACTCAGCACAGATCTTTAAAGGCTAAACCAGCATTGCATATTCTCTCTAACGAAAAAATATAAAAAAAACAACTAATCTTACCACTATAACACATTTAAAGAAGCAATACAACTAAAAATGTAAAAAAAAAAAAAATTTAAAAAAAAAAAAAAAAAACTGATTAATAGTGTTCCTGAATTCAGTTCAGTACTCATTTTTTAAATGAAAATTTGCAGTTAGCATGAATAATTGGAAGTTTCCTTTAACTGTGAGTACAAAATCGCACTATGTAAATGTGATTATATTCCGATGCATGGGCATACATGAATTAAACATTAGGTTGTAAAATTGATTGCTGATTAATCCTGTCGTGAAGAAATTGAGTCAAAATGAAGTGCGCCGCTTGCCTGAAACCAGCAGAGACACCATCGATATTGAATGCCGTTTGTCTATATGTACATTTCAGATCAACAAGGACACGCTCCATTTATCTGCAACCATAATCAGGACGAGCAATATAGAACACAGATGGACTATCATTTTATTGATTATTAATCATGCTATCATGTGCCCAAGGAAAACGGCCATTCCTTATATGTACATCAAGCAATTTGTGGTAAGTGCACTTTCACGCGTCTGAGTAAATCGGATATTCCTTCACGGTTTAATTAAAATAAAAACATATTTATCGCCTGTGAAGTTTTTTTTATTATACTGTGTATGCCAATTACTGCAACAGCATTCAGCTATACAATGAATGAGTCCAAGGCAAAACACCAATCACCCAGTGCAATTAGTGCAAAAGCAATGTTTTGTTTTTCAGAGTGCGACTTGGGATTGTCAAATGCCTTTTGTTTCTTGCTTCTTTGTGGCTGAGAATGTTGATTTTCTGCTCAAATGAGATAAAAAAACAAACAATTTCACACACGCGCACCGCTAAATGCCATAGCTGTTGACTTTTGCGGACTCGCCTTCTAACCCTTTCCGCCTCTTCCCAGGCACCACAAACCAACCTTGGCTCTCGTCACGTTCCAGCTAGATGGAAAAAGCACCGCGTCGAGTAATTGCCTCGTTCTTAATGACTATTTCAATTATTGCTTGGCAACAGCTGGAGCGCAGTAATACGCCATTTCCATCCATTACACTTGCATACTTCTTCAAAATCTTTCAATCTTTATGGTATTTCATGCACGGCAGTTCTTTAAATAACTAGGAGTGGGAACCTTTTGGTACCTCACGATACGATACAATTTGCGATACAAAGCTCAGGATAACGATGATCTGACGATATGGCGATACAACGATTATCGATACATTGGTCAGGAAATCATTCTAGGATATTCTACAAACAACTAATTAACAGAAAAACAAGCTTCTAGTATGAATTGGAATTAGTTTATCACTAGTAGACGTCCAATCCATTTGAACTGGGAGGGTGGCAGCGAATGAACATTCGTTCATTCGCTGCCATCCCTCCCACTTCAAACGTATTGAACGTCTATGGCTGTCATTGGCAGTCAATGCCGCGCGATTACCATTTAAAGAGCATACGACAGGAGAAAAAAAGTCTTAAATAGCATTATTAGGTGAATTAGAATAATATTTTGAGACGATTCAACTATATACAACAATTTAGCAAAGCGCAGGTGACGAGAAATTAGTCTTTTAATCTGCCGATTAGCCACGCCTACCATTATAGGGCTCTAGCGTCCCCAACAGGTGGATGACGTCAGCGGGAGACTGGGCTCATCGGTTTTACTATTCAGCCCATTGACGGGGGAATTATTCAGAACGAGGAAAACGCGACGAAGAGAGCCGCAAAATGTCATTGTTTCAGTCTCTCTACTTCAGTATTTTTACAGGATATTCTTTTTATCCAAGTATTTTTTTTCCAATTGCTAAATAAATGGCATGGTCATGACAAATAATGTAAACATAATGTAAGAATGTAAACAAACCAAGAGGCTTGACAGCTAGCCGATACACTAACCCGAACCGAGTGATGTTTCAAAGTCTTCGAAGCGGAAAATCCCACATAACTAGCCCGGATTATTTGACATGATGACTGGGTTGTTGATTGTCTTTGCGGATCGGCAAACTGCCTGGCGGAGAGCAATTTACAGCTCGTTCCCCGGAGGACTGTGGCTGCAGTTGTTGTGAAGCTAACGTGCAGCTAATGTGCATGATGAGAGCTTTTTACATGCCTATCAATGGCATGGTCATGACAAATAACAGTATTGTGCTGTGACGGCCCCTGGCCGTTTAATGATTAATTTTCTGAGATTCTTCCAGTCAGCTGATCGTCGCCTCCACCAGCTGGCTGCTTCCCCTCCCACTGTGACGGAAGCTGATCGACGCAGGACGGACTGACGACGTCGTCGCTGCTGATTGGCCAAGAAAAAGGCGCCAAGCTACTTAAACCTGCCGCTGTCAACGTTCTAGGAGGTCGCAATTTGGCAGCATTCTGTCGCGTTCCTCCTCGCTAGCTGTTTGCTCGCCATTCACGCTCGTTTGCATTTTGATCGCTAGTTTGATACACTCCCGCTTTTTCGGTGAGGTCTTTTGTGTTTATTCGTTATTGGATCGTTTTTGTTCACCACTGTAAATAAGAGCACTGAAGCAAGTAAGGGTAAGTCGCCATTTCTGTTCAACCCGTTTTCTCCTGTTTTGTATAGAGTAGGAAGTTAGGTTAGAAGCTGTGTTTTCTTTGTTCCTTTTACATGATCAGGGCTTAGTTAGCGGGTGGGGTTTGAGTGTAATTTCTTTTGTTTGTTGTTTTGGCCTGGGCTTACCCTGAAGTCACGCTTCCTCGGCATTCTGTACATAGTCATTGCGAGTTTGATTGTTCTGTAAATAAATTTGTGTCCACTCGTACTTTTGTGTGGCTTGTTTTATGTTACGCCTTTCGCGAGCCATCTTTGGCACGTAACATGTGCTAAATGGGATATGAAATGATAAAAATGCACTTATTCAGGACGACATGGCACAAATACTCCATAATGGTCAAAACTGTCGACTTCATCTTTACTATCGCACCTCCCGAACGATATTTTATGACACCCAAATCGGACATATGTCATTTCCCTTCCCCGGCTTCGGAGAATGTAAACAAACCAAGAGGCGTGACAGCTAGCTGACATGCTAACCCGAACCGAGTGATGTTTCAAAGTCTTCGAAGCGGAAAATTACACATAATTAGCCCGGATTATTTGACATGACGACTGGGTTGTCGATTGTCCTCGCGAATCGGCAAACCGCCCGGCGGAGAGCAATTTACAGCTCGTTCGCCGGAGTTGTTGTGAAGCTAACGTGCAGCTAATGTGCATGATGAGAGCTTTTTACATGCCTATCAATGATCAAACGTAAGTAGTCCTTTATTTAAAGAAAGTTTGTAGTGTTTACTTTGTAATCGCTGTATTCGTATTTGACATAATACAAAACAAGATGTTTACTCACTTCCTCTTAAGTCCAATGGTCCCACAGTAGTAGGGCTTGTTTTGGCCAATATCCACGGTGAATGGGAACCTTTTGAAACCCCAAAAAGGCACACACGCCTCTCCCTCATACAGCAATATTTTTCTGCAGCCGTTTGGCTGCGTGATGCAAAAAATGTATTAATCCGAAAAATCAGCTGAATCTTTAGTCCTCAAACAAAACAGTAGGCTGTATAGTGAAGAGGAGTCCTTCTCCTGTACACGTCACAGCGCCCTCCTCCTCAATGCAAGACCGTTGCCGGAAGTCACTCATTTTCATGGCGCGGGATTCAAAAAACTAAATAAATATAGAGCTGAAACGAATACTCGAGCAACTCGAGTAACTCGAGTTTAAAAACTGATCCGAGTAATTTTATTCACCTCGAGTAATCGTTTGTTTTGACAGCTCTAATCATCACGTTTTGCTCGGACTACTTTTAATGCGGGACAACGCGCTGATGTCACGTGCGTAGAGGAAGAAGCAAAAAAAAAACAACTTACTGCAGCCGACAGCCCCTACAAACGACGCCGACGTTGCTAAATACTAGCCCGCACGATGGTTAGTAGCAGGTAGCGTCTGATGAGTCTCATAGAGATCACATGTATGTTGAACTAGATGCGCATTGACAGACTCGGCCGCGTTTGGGCAGCGTTAGTAAACAGCCGGCATCTTAAAGCAGTAGAGCGCTAAGCGCTAATAAAGAGCGCTAAAGCACTAATAAAGAGTGCTAAAGCGCTAATAAATAAGATTAACGTTACTGTGACTAGCTCACGTAACGTTAGCCCTGCGGAGGGCTAGGTTTCTATTAATTATGACCACTTTCGATGCGTGGCTAACGTGTCTTACATACAGGCTTTAACATAACATAGCGTTGTGGAGTGATGAGGATGTAAAATAAAAACTCAATAATGCTAACTATCAATTTTAGCTCAGTAGTCATTGCTGGATAAAACACCAAGTAGCACTCACTAATGTGCTCCAATACAGCCTGTATCAGACATTTATTTTGAACACTGCAAAAACTCAAAATCCTATCAGGACTTACAGTTTAGACTAACTTAAAACTTAACTAGAACTTAAAAATGGCTTGACACAAATAGAAATTCAATTGAAACATGCGGGGAAAAATCCTAACTTTTAAGTGATGTGTGTTATCAAGCGTAAAGGCATTTTTAGGTGTGTGTATATATATATATATATATATATATATATATATATATATATTTTTTTTTTTTTTTTTTTTTAATAAGGTCTAAAGGTTTTTTGAGTAAAAGCAGTGAATTAGTCTTTTTTTTTCCTTCTAGTTACATCTGAGATGCAATTGTTGGCTGTTTTCAACAATATACATCGAAAACAAAGACATTGATTGACTGAAAATGGTTCAAGATTAGATGAAATGTCTTGTTTTCTCATGTATATTTATAATTGCTCTTCACCTAAAAATGTATTTGTTTTATCCGATTACTCGATTAATCGATAGAATTTTCAGTCGATTACTCAATTACTAAAATATTCGATAGCTGCAGCCCTAAAACATTGCGATCGCTTCCACACACATCCAAGCGGTCCATATCATTCAGGAGCATAAAATAGGGAAGAAAAATGGACTGGCACATTCAGCAAGTATCTAATAATGTAAGTCTGAACATAATGAAAGTACTGTAATTCACTTAATAATGGTTGGGTCAATTCTATCCTTATAACATATGGGACAATCTAAATGACCTATATAACCGAAGTCATTATATAAAGCAAATAAAGCTGCTGGAAAGTTGGTGGGATCAATTTCAGCATCCAGCAACCGTACTCAATTTACGGGATTTCGACTTTACAACACCAGAGTCTCGTCCGCCATTTTGTCTCAAGTTTTTTTGGGGAGGATTTTGCTACAGCGTGCAACCCTGCAGGCTGGATTGGACCCTCTGGTGGGCCACTTCCGGCCCTCAGACCGTATATTTGACACCCCCGTTGTACAAAACTTTAGAAAAATCAGATAAAAATAATATTCATCAAGGACAATTTTCAGAAAAACAACAACCAATTATTTTGCTTAGCCATATCAGCACTTCAAGCAGAATAAAAGCTTCTCATCGTGCAACACATACAAGACGGCACGTTTTTTTTTTTTTTTATGTTTAAGGAGCACATTTTCGAAAAAGTGTTGTGATCCACAATCATATTCAAGTTATGAACGGCATTTTCAAATTGAGACCATTGCCATTCCAACAAAGCGTTTAGTTTCCACTGTGAATGCCCCCTGAGGCCCACTGTCATCTGTAACAGGAAATTGTACTACCTGCTCTTTGACTGAGGCCAGGATGGAAGAGGTTGTCTCCGTTTCTGACCTGTCTCCATTAGAGGCAGACATCACCGGGGGAACCATGGCCCCCTTCTCCTGCTCGGCGGGCTGCTCTGGCACCGGCATGGCTGAAATGATCAAAAACATTTACAGGCGCAATTAATTAAAATAACTGGATCTTCAAATGAATGCATTTGGAATAGTAAAAGGTAGGCCCGCACAATATATCGTTTGAACAGGGCCATCGCAATGTGCCAATGCGCAATAGTTCCATCGCAGGACATGCAATTGTTTTTTTTGTTTTTTTAATGTAAAGTATTTTTTATCTTCATAAATATATGGCTTCCTGGATCCCTTTTATACACAACAACCTTCATAACCCATGACCCTTTTTTCCAAATTCTGATCCTCTTAAAAATGGCACGATCGGCCCAATTTACAATCACGTGATCGGCTCGGGACATCTCTAATGAATACAATGTAGTCATGGTGAGTCAAGATTTCTCAAACAGAGCTATTTAAGTCATCTAGTGAAAATTGTTTTAATATTGCAATATATAATGGCAATACAGTGGGGCAAATAAGTATTTAGTCAACCAGCAATTGTGCAAGTTCTCCTACTTGAAAAGATTAGAGAGGCCTGTAATTAACATGGGTAAACCTCAACCATGAGACACAGAATGTGAAAAACAAAACAGAAAATCATATTGTTTCATTATTAAAGAATTTATTTCCAAATTAGAGTGGAAAATAAGTATCTGGCCACCTACAAACAAGCAAGATTTCTGGCTGTCAATGAGGTCTAACTTCTTCTAACGAGGCCCCACTCGTTACCTGTATCAATGGCACCTGTTTTAACTCATTATCGGTATAAAAGACAACTGTCCACAACCTTAGTCAGTCACACTCCAAACTCCACTATGGTCAAGTGCAAAGAGCTGTCGAAAGACACCAGAGACAAAATTGGAGACCTGCACCAGGCTGGGAAGACTGAATCTGCAATAGGTAAAACACTTGGTGTAAAGAAATCAACTGTGGGAGCAATTATTAGAAAATGGAAGACATACAAGACCACTTATAATCTCCATCGATCTGGGGCTCCATGCAAGATCTCACCCCGTGGCGTCAAAATGATAGCAAGAACTTGAGCAAAAATCCCAGAACCACACGGGGGGACCAAGTGAATATACTACAGAGAGCTGGGACCACAGTAACAAAGGCTACTATCAGTAACACAATGTGCCGCCAGGGACTCAAATCCTGCACTGCCAGATGTGTCCCCCTTTTGAAGCCAGTACACGTCCAGGCCTGTCTGCGGTTCGCTAGAGAGCATTTGGATGATCCAGAAGAGGACTGGGAGAATGTGTTATGGTCAAATGAAACCAAAATAGAATTTTTGGGTAGAAACACATGTTCTTGTGTTTGGAGGAGAAAGAGTCCTGAATTGCATCCGAAGAACACCATACCCACTCTGAAGCATGGGGGGTGGAAACATCATGCTTTGGGGCTGTTTTTCTGCAAAGGGACCAGGACAACTGATCTCTGTAAAGGAAAGAATGACTGGGGCCATGTATCGAGAGATTTTGAGTGAAAATCTCCTTCCGTCATAAATATACCCATAAACTAAATTACGAATACATTAAAAAAAACAGCGCAAACAAAAACTTAGCTTATGTTGGTCTTAACATGGAGCAGCTGGATTAAGCCATGTGAAATGAGGCAGACTAGAGGGCAGTGTATCCACTTAAATTAATAAAACTGATTGCAAACACTTTCAAAATAAACCACGACAACGCCACAATATTTAAACGCATACTCGAAGCAGCAAAATTTAATTTGAATCTTTTTTTTCCCTAATCGAATACTCGAGTTAATCGATTAATCGTTGCAGCACTAGATTACACCAAAATGCATTTTTAAAAATGAAAGCCAAAGCCCGATTCATTTGAAAAACACAATTCAATGCCTTTGATTAATTCAATGTTCTTGTTTCGCTGTGAAGGGAAGAAGTTCACACTCCATATAAAGTAGGTTTCACGATGTCGTGACTCGGGAAGCTTTTTAAATCATCCTGTAACACCGGATCTCACATCCTGCCTGAATGTCACATCAAGAGTGCTCCTGAACTTGTTAAAATGTGAAATTTATCACAATTTTAATTACTTGCGACATTTAGATTTAAAAAAAAAAAAAATTTTAAATGAAGAATGTTGATGTGATAATTGAGTACTAATTTGAAATCCTTATCAATACTATTTTCCACATAAAATCTGCATACACACATAACAGAATATCCTTTGTATGACGTTAAAATTGAGCTGTCAACAATGCACGAAGACATATTTGACATGCCAGAAGCACTGACGTTTCACAAGTGTGAAATTAAATGCTACCGGAATCGTATTTTTTTCTTCTTATATACGTCTCATCTATTTAGACGCCAGGCTTCAAAAATTCAGAATTAATACACGTTTGACATTTGCTAGCTTACTCAACTCATATTCAGACAGGTCATGCAAGTGGATTTTGACACACTGGTGAGTCATCGATTGATATTTTCCAAGCTTCAGCCTCATTATTGATTAAACACCTGAGACTAGAGATCGACCAATTATCGGCCGGGCCGAATTATATTTGGAAATTTGACGTATATCGGTACGGGCCTATTTTTTAATCCGACCGGCCGACATGAAAAAAATAATAATAATAATTTGGAGTTATTTCGGCTCAGATGCAGCCACGCCTCTCTTTCCTGCAGTATTATTCACCCTGTTCTCTGATTGGTTAAATGGTAACGTTAAAATATTAGAAACACATAAAATATTGCCTTTTTTTTTTTTTTCAAATTACAATAATTAGTACATTTTGATCTATCGAGGGCGCCATGTTTTACACGCGCAATGCATGCTGAGGGTGATGACACGGTTGGGCTGGACTGGGAGAATAGCTGTGCTAGCTAGCAAGAGAAGCTAGTATGACGACTGGCGTAATTTTGTCACATTCTGCTGCTGGTCAGATTGTTGGGTGACAGAGCTGTGGGATGAGTTCCCGACGTCGTACCTGCGTCCAATTCCAGCTCATCAGGAGTGTCTTTAAACCGATCCTAGGCGGCTTGCCGAGATATTGACTTACTGCCATTTGACAGTTTGTATTCTTGACCCTGTTGTTGCGCGATGAAGCCATGGCTTCGTTTTTTGTTTTTTTTTGTACGTCTGCCCCTCACTGTGGTTTTTCCTTGTATTTTTATTTTTTTTTTGGTCTCCCTTTTCGCGATCGTGTTTCGTTTTTTGTGTGTGTGTTCAATCAACCCTTGTACGCAATCCTTCTGTTATTGTTGTCTGCTTGCTTCCGCATTCGTGGAGCATACCAGAATTGTTGGTTTTCATCTGAGGACTTACTACTGATTGTGGCTATGAGATCAACAATGTACATACTATTGATGGAGGAAAAAAAATAAAATGGTCCTTGTGGTGTTAGTTAATGCTACTAAACAGTGTGGTTTTGAGCGCTACCTGCATTCAGCGAGAGTGCGGAGTCCGCAGCTGTCACTGTCACTAGACGAACACTACCGGTGTTCTGCAATTCCTTCCTACGCGGTGAGATGTCTACACATGGGAACATCGGTTGAAAGCAGCGGGTACTTAATATTTGTTTTTATTGTCTTTTATTAACTTTTCATTGCCTCAAAATACTTTTTGCATGTGTTTCCTTCTCATACTTTTAAGCATTGTTTTCTTGTGGTAGCTTTAAAGCAGATTGTTGATCTGTTGACCACATTAGTCACGTAGCGTATTTAAACCACCCTCATTTGAGATTGCTACATTTAAGTATTTTCTTAAGACATTTTTAGGACATTCTGCCTATATGCATCTAAACAAACATTTCGCCAGTGTATGACCTTCTGGCATAACAACGGGTTTGTCGACTCTCATCTCACCCTGTCTTTCCTGTTCATTTTGCGTTTGCTGCTCGTTTTGTGAAATATCAACAGTGCTGCACTGCTCATTAATGTTCCTCTTGGGTTCAAATTGAAAGGTCTGAACATATGAAATTTTTATGTTGCTAGAGTCATACTCATAACTCACACGAACATTTATATTTTAAGAACTACAAATCTTTCTATCGGTGGTTCCCTTTCAGGCCTTTAAAGAGCTTCACGCTATATCCTCATCTACCTAGTGGTGACGTAGGACCAGGAGTAACATAGTAGGGCTGGGCGATATGGCCTTAAGTACGTATCACGGTAAACTGAGCAGATTTACCTCGATAACGATAAATGAGGATAAATTCGCCCAAGCGGACTGTTATATGATTTGAAAATCTGAATCAATGCATTAAATACAAATTAACCATTTCTCGTGAAATTTATTTACCAGCTTTCAATTTAAGAATCATACATGCAGTCTAAACATTAAGTATAAAATTCTTGTAAACAACAGGAATTAAAGTGTGAACATTTATAACAGCTTGTTTGACTTAAAAACCATTACAAAAATTATAAAAATCAATAGGACAACTGTGCAAACATGTCATTATAGCACAAATGACGTACAGCTTGAAAAGTACACTTCAAACAGACAATTTATTGGTAATGGCTGCTGTGACATAATTACTCAACACAAGTGTTTACTTCAAGGTTTCAGGTTATTTTTTTCCAGAGCATTTTTAATACATGCATGCACACACGCACCCCCCAACCAGACACAACCACGTTAAAGTTATATTGCTCTTATGCCAATGGAACATTTAAGATTTAATGATGGCAGTAATGACACATAATTAAGCAAGCACATACAGAAAAACAGCTGTGGCCATTAAAAGGTCATATTATAGGCTTTACTGTTAGATTATAATTTATGCTGGATGCTTTACCATCATAAAAGCTATCAAAAAAATCACACACACAGACACAAAATAACGTGACATAATGATTGCTCAATGCAGTCCATGCCCAATCCACTCATTAATTTCAGCCATTTCGACAAGTTTAAAGCCGCAATCCGACTCCATCACGTTCATTTGTAACGTTAGCCGCTAGCGTTAGCCTGTGGCCTCACTACCAGTAGAAAGCACTGAAAGCACACGCTCCTGAAATCGTGAAAACCAGAGAGGACAGTGGGTGAAAGCCCGTCTAGAAGCCACCAAGAGTCTACTTAATGTCGGGTGAAAGTTTGGCGAAGCTCCCTTAAGCCCAACTCCATCACATTTGCTTGTAGCGTTAGCCGCTGGCGTTAGCCTACTGGGCTTCTGTTTGTTTGATTTCCTGATAACCAAGTGACTCCATACGTAAGCACACTGACTGCTTTCTTAAAGGGGAATGAACATAGCCGACCTACACAGAGTCAAAGTGGCATGAAAAGACTATATTTTCTTGTTTTAATGAAATTACCGAATTTACAGACATTTCGGTAATGGTAAATTTTCGGTTTACCGCCCGGCTCTACAATGTAGGGTTTAGTATCTTGCTCAAGGATACTTAGGCCAGGTCATCAGGGCTGAGAATCGGACCCACAACCTCTAGATTGGGCAACGACTGCTCCACCACTGAACCACGCAACCGCCATGTGGCAGAGGCATTTAATAAATATGCTTTAGGTATTTCAATGAAGTTCAGAGTTTACATTATTCAATTTTTTTACGCCAATTTTACTGCAACGGCTCCAAAAATCAGTTATCGGCCCCTCTAACTACCAATAATCAGTATCGGTCCTGAAAAAACCCTTATCAGTCGATCTCTACCTGAAACAAAGATTACAAGGTGCGAAAATCCTTGACATCATTATAAATCTCAGCTTTAGCCAAACTTTAATATAAGCAAGCGGGTTGTGCATTAGAACAGCACTAATTGGAAACAACTGGCATTTTTTATGTTTATTCTTCTTTAAAAGCTTAGCACAAACACTAAGAAATTGGGAAGTAGGACAGCAAGTTTTACAGCAAAGACACCACAGGGAGTGGATATTGTCAATAGAGCGGAGTAAATAATGAGCCAGGTAAGTGCAGTCTTCCTGGGAGACTCATCAGTCCAATTACAATGTCTAATCTTGACTTTCAAGCTTGTGCCAACTTTTCACGGTGGAAGTGTTGAACTGTGCACCTTTTAAAGTCAATTTACACTCAACATTACAATCAAAACACTTCTTAGCCTTTTTAATTAAACATACTGATATGTAGGACAACAATTATCGATACACTGGTCAGGAAATTGTTGTAGGATATTCAACAAAACAACAAATAAACAGAAAAACAAGCTATTTTCATCCTTTTACTCTAAGTTTATCATGAGTAGACTTCAAATCCATTTGAACTGGAAGGGATAGTAGCGAATAAACTAAGGAGTACCAAAAGAAAAATTCTTGCCAGAAACCAAAAACCGAATATTGGAAACACTTGGCCGAAAAACCGATAAAAACAATACACATACAATATAATTCATTTCAAGCTAGGCGCTAACGCTCCTGCCTCTCTCGCTCTTTGCTGACATAATTGCTTTATACAGTGCTGGCCAAAAGTATTAACACTCCCCGGCAACTCTGTCAAATAATGCTCAATTTCTCCCAGAAAATGATTGCAAGTCCAAATGCTCTGAAATTGAGGCTTGTGGGCATTTGCGTGTTGTTTTCAGCACCATTTTCTACATATGTTCCGGGACCTGTGCCTGTCTTGTCATCCCTGCGCTGTAATATGTACTTTGCGTTCCGGCACCTTATGATTTAAGAATAAAGCACTGGATAGGGGGAGAGGTTGAGCTGCATAGACTCCCCGACTGGAACTGGGGTACATACCTGTCAACCCGAGGCCGTTGGCAATCTTACAAATAGTGACGTATGTCCTTACAAATCGGTGACTAATCTTACAACGTTGTATATAGCGTGCAATACGAAACAGAAATAATACTCAATTTTTTAAATACTGTATTGGCCCGGATATAAGACAGTGTTTTTTTTGCAATGAAATAAGACTGAAAAAGTGGGGATCGTCTTATATTCGCTGTCTAGACGTCATACCCATTCACGACGCTAGATGGCGCCATATATCACTGAAGCGATGTTCAGCTACTCTCAAGTTTAACCAGTTTGCATTATTTTATTGCAATGTTTTTCCTTATTCAGATTTGTTTCAAGACTACAGTTTCAGTTTGACTTCACTTTGATGGTTAAAGCAGTTATTGCAATTTTGTTGTTTTATCACAATAGATTGGTTTATTTACATTTCAAAAACCAGAAGCCATTCATTTACAAATGTGATGGCATTTTAGTTTACATATTTAATGTTCAGAAATTAAGATTTGAATGAGGCAAAATAACATGCTTTTTCTCTCAAACATTGTTATAATCATTTGTACTGTAATTATTTTCTGTACAAAAAATAATTTGGTGTTCAAAAAGTCTTTTTTCAAACTTGAGTCTTGAAAAAGGGGGTCGTCTTATAATCAGGGCCTTCTTATATTCGGGCCAATAAGGTAATACGAATTTATTGGTAATATTGTCACATATAACTTGGTGCAATTAAAGAACAATCAATATCTTCAGCTACATCATAATTACTAAAATTTAACATTGACTTTTGTTATAATTGTAAGTGGCACTTTTGGCAATTTCTATCATGTCTTTTGATGGCTGCACTTCAGCTCGCAATTCAGTTTGACTTGTTGGTAGTTCATTAGTGTGTCCAATTATAAATTAAAAAGGTCAATTGATAAGATGAACTTACCGATGCAACCTTTGAGTCAGTGAACATTTCTTTTGCTAATAATTTGCTGAGAAGTGATCAGCAATAGTTGCAGGCAAATTGTGTTCGGCAACAAATTGGGAGAATGAACTCTCCGCTTTCGTCACTTTTCATTCTGCAAGTATTTAGTCAACCACTAATTGTGCAAGTTCTCCCACTTGAAATTATGAGAGAGGCCTGTAATTGTCAACATGGGTAAACCTCAACCATGAGAGACAGAATGTGGACAAAAAAAACAGAAAATCACATTGTTTGATTTTTAAAGAATTTATTTGTAAATCATGGTGGAAAATAAGTATTTGGTCAATACCAAAAGTTCATCTCAATACTTTGTTTTGTACCCTTTGTTGGCAGTAACGGAGGCCATACGTTTTCTGTAACTCTTCACAAGCTTTTCACACACCGTTGCTGGTATTTTGGCCCATTCCTCCATGCAGATCTCCTCTAGAGCAGTAATATTTTGGGGCTGTCGTTGGGCAACACGGACTTTCAACTCCCTCCACAGATTTTCTCTCAGGTTGAGATCTGGAGACCTGCTAGGCCACTCCAGGGCCTTGAAATGCTTCTACGCAGCCACTCCTTTGTTGCCGTGGCTGTGTGTTTAGGATCATTGCCATGCTGAAAGACCCAGCCACGTCTCATCTTCAATGGCCTCGCTGATGGAAGGAGATTTTCACTCAAAATCTCTCAATACATGGCCCCATTCATTCTTTTCTTTACACAGATCAGTCATCCTGGTCCCTTTGCAGAAAAACAGCCCCAAAGCATGATGTTTCCACTCCCATGCTTCACAGTGGGTATGGTGTTCTTCGGATGCAATTCAGTATTCTTTCTCCTCCAAACACGAGAACCTGTGTTTCTACCAAAAAGTTCTATTTTGGTTTCATGTGACCATAACACATTCTCTCAGTCCTCTTCTGGATCATCCAAATGCTGTCTAGCGAACCGCAGACGGGCCTGGACATGCACTGGCTTCAGCAGGGGGACACATCTCGCAGTGCAGGATTTGAGTCCCTGGCGGCGCATTGTGTTACTGATGGCCTTTGTTACTGTGGTCCCAGCTCTCTTTAGGTCATTTACTAGGTCCCCCTGTGTAGTTCTGAGATTTTTGCTCTCCGTTCTTTTTATCATTTTGACGCCACGGGGTGAAATCTAGCATGGAGCCCCATGGGAGATTATCAGTGGTCATGTATGTCTTCCATTTTCTAATAATTGCTCCCACGGTTGATTTCTTTACACCAAGCGTTTTACCTATTGCAGATTCACTCTTCCCAGCCTGGTGCAGGTCTACAATTTTGCAGCTCTTTGGTTTTGGCCATAGTGGAGTTTGGAGTGTGACTGACTGAAGTTGTGTACAGGTGTCTTTTATACCAATAATGAGTTAAAACAGGTGCCATTAATGCAGGCAACGAGGGGAGCCTCGTTAGACCCCGTTAGAAGAAGTTAGACCTCTTTGACAGCCAGAAATCTTGCTTGTTTGTCAGTGACCAAATACTTATTTTCCACTCTAATTTGGAAATAAATTCTTTCAAAATCAAACTATGTGATTTTCAGTTTTTTTTTTTTTTCCACATTCTCTCTCTCATGGTTGAGGTTTACCCATGTGGACAATTACAGGCCTCTCTAATCTTTTCAAGTTGGAGAACTTGCACAATTGGTGGTTGACTAAATACTTATTTGCCCCACTGTATTATTGGAGCCACCTAGCCTAGCATCGAGTTTGCGACAGCTTCACAACTCCCTCTTTCCCACTCCCGCTCTTCTCTCTCCGTCTCTGACTTTACTCGCATCATTCAACCATCGTAGTAACGCACAGTCTCGTTGCCGAAACGGTGACAAAATCCGAACGGAGAAAAAAAACGTAATGCTCGAAAAACGTGCAGATTTTGAACATTTAAAAATCAGTGCTCACTTGTACAAATCACGCCGAAACCGTACTTCACAGGTATGGGGGTACGGGTCATTTGACCCGCCCTGGCTGAAAATGACAATTATCTCACCCAGAGCCCAGTGGGTGTTAAAAAGCAAAGCAGCCGATCCTGAATAAAGAGCATCTCTGCAAGAAGAAATGTTCATTATCAGTCCATTCCACATCACCTAACTCTTATGGAACAATTACTTGAATAGAAGAAAACAATTAGCTTAAGTAATCGTTCCATAGGCAGGCTGACACCCGTCGCGCCGTTGGATACGATCTGCGTTGAGGGAAAGTAATCCATTAGCATGAAGAAGGACCGTAAACAAGTCAGAAGCTTTGTAAATCAAACATCCAGTCCATCTATCAGTTAGTTCGCTAGCCAGCGGACAGAGACAGCAGGCGAAGCAGGGTGGTGTCTGTAAATAAAAGATGCTGCTGAGGCAGCCTGCAGATGGATATTTTCACTCTGGCTGACAAACAGCACTTCTGAGTTTGGCATCTCGACTCTATAAGAGGAAATGAGTCACCACACTTTGGATCCTGAGCAAGCAAGACCCCGGCAAAGACAACACACGAGCAGAGCGGCGTCTCAGAGACTCAGCTGTTTATTAAACACCTTCTCGAAGGAGTGGGAGTTTTACTGACATTGAGTAAGCGCGTTTTGAGGAGCGCAGCTCATCGGATATCCTCTATTATTGCTCGGCTTTATCATCGTGACACGCCAACAGATGCAATTACGTCCTGTGCAAACAGACCAAATTCTTCAGTTTCATCTCTTTACATATGTGACAATGCACAGCATTGGGAAAAGTGATCATCTATTGGAAACCACAATGGTTGATGCACTGACCAATAGTGTGTTGGGAAAATTGCAAAGCTGGCATTTACAGGGATAAAAGCGCAAATAACACATTTCCCATCAAGTGTCACAATGCCGTGGTTTCCCAGAATGCTTCACGCAGCGACTATTGTCAGCACCTTCAACTGAATGGATGCACCATTTTCTGAGGAATACAATACAACAGGGACTTCAGCTTAGACTGCGATTGGGACATATTTAATTGCAATGTTGGAGATGTGTGCTGTTCCCTGTTAATCTGTACAAGGAAAGGGTTTGGTAGGGTGCAGGGATGGGGATTTACATGAATGCCATGACTTTTTATGGCTCAGGCAAAGTGCTTTTTTTGATCAGTATTTGTTCACCAAAAAAATAAAACCATATGCGGGGAGGTGGGGCAAGGGCCTTGGTTTGAACAGTTTTTAGATAGCATGAACAGTCTGTCTTCTGTATACTAGGGAGTAGCGCTACACCAATTATCGGCCGGGCCGATTATCGGTGCCAATATTTCGAAATTTGATCTACAGTGGGGCAAATAAGTATTTAGTCAACCACCAATTGTGCAAGTTCTCCTACTTGAAAAGATTAGAGAGGCCTGTAATGGTCAACATGGGTAAACCTCAACCATGAGAGACAAAATGTGGCAAAAAAAACTGAAATTCACATTGTTTGATTTTTAAAGAATTTATTTCCAAATTAGAGTGGAAAATAAGTATTTGGTCACCTACAAACAAGCAAGATTTCTGGCTGTCATAGAGGTCTTTCTTCTTCTGACGAGGTCTAACGAGGCTCCACTCGTTACCTGTATTAATGGCACCTGTTTTAACTCATTATCGGAATAAAAGACACATGTCCACAACCTCAGTCAGTCACACTCCAAACTCCACTATGGCCAAGACCAAAGAGCTGTCGAAGGACACTAGAGACAAAATTGTAGAACTGCACCAGGCTGGGAAGACTGAATCTGCAATAGGTATAACGCTTGGTGTAAAGAATTCAACTGTGGGAGCAATTATTAGAAAATGGAAGACATACAAGACCACTCATAATCTCCCTCGATCTGGGGCTCCATGCAAGATCTCACCCCGTGGCGTCAAAATGATAACAAGAACAGTGAGCAAAAATCCCAGAACCATACGGGGGGACCTAGTGAATGACAGAGAGATGGGACCACAGTAACAAAGGCTACTATCAGTAACACAATGCGCCGCCAGGGGCTCAAATCCTGCACTGCCAGATGTGTCCCCCTGCTGAAGAAAGTACAGGTCCAGGCCCATCTGCGGTTCGCTAGAGAGCATTTGGATGATCCAGAAGAGGACTGGGAGAATGTGTTTTGGTCAGATGAAACCAAAATAGAACTTTTTGGTAGAAACACAGGTTCTCGTGTTTGGAGGAGAAAGAATACTGAATTGCATCCGAAGAACACCATGCCCACTGTGAAGCATTGGGGTGGAAACATCATGCTTTGGGGCTGTTTTTCTGCAAAGGGACGAGGACAACTGATCTGTGTAAAGGAAAGAATGAATGGGGCCATGTATCAAGAGATTTTGAGGGAAAATCTCCTTCCGTCAGCAAGGGCATTGAAGATGAGACGTGGCTGGGTCTTTCGGCATGACAATGATCCCAAACACAAAGCCAGGGCAACAAAGGAGTGGCTTCGTAAGAAGCATTTCAAGGTCCTGGAGTGGCCTAGTCAGTCTCCAGATCTCAACCCCATAGAAAATCTGTGGAGGGAGTTGAAAGTCCGTGTTGCCCAACGACAGCCCCAAAACATCACTGCTCTAGAGGAGATCTGCATGGAGGAATGGGCCAAAATACCAGCAACAGTGTGTGAAAAGCTTGTGAAGAGTTACAGAAAACGTTTGGCCTCCGTTATTGCCAACAAAGGGTACATAACAAGGTATTGAGATGGACTTTTGGTATTGACCAAATACCTTTTTTCCACCATGATTTGCAAATAAATTCTTTAAAAATCAAACAATGTGATTTTCTGGTTGTTTTTTTTCACATTCTGTCTCTCATTGTTGAGGTTTACCCATGTTGACAATTACAGGCCTCTCTAATATTTTCAAGTGGGAGAACTTGCATAATTAGTGGTTGACTAAATACTTATTTGCCCCACTGTACAGTGTATCACAACAGTGAGTACACCCCTCGCATTTCTGCAGATATTTAAGTCCCGTATTGGCCCGAATATAAAACGGTGTTTTTTGCATTGGAATAAGACTGAAAAAGAGGGGGTCGTTCTATATTCGCGGTCTAGACATTATACCTATTCACGACGCTGTATTGCGCCAGATATCATTGAAGCAATGTTCTGTAATGACAAATCTCAGCTACTCTCAAGTTTAACCAGTTTGCATTATTTTATTGCAATGTTTTTCCTTATTCAGATTTCTTTCAAGACTACAGTTACAGTTAGACCTCACTTTGATGGTTAATGCAGGTATTACAATTTTGTTGTAATTCATTCATTCATTTACGAATGTGGTTGCACTTAAGTTTACATATTTAAATGTTCAGATATTAAGATTTGAATGAGGCAAAATAACATGCTTTTTCTCTCAAATATATTGTTCTAATCATTTCTTTCAAATGTACTGTAATTATTTTCTTATTTTCTTTTTTCAAACTTGAGTCTTGAAAAAGAGGAGGTCGTCTCATAATCAGGGCCGTCTTATATTCGGGCCAATACGGTAGTTGAAAATAATGTATGGTTTTCCTGTTAAGTGTGTATTATCATCACAAAGTTGCGGCTGTTCTTGTAGACGCTACATCATGTGCGTGTCTGTCAATGTTCATTCGAAATAGTTGGAAACCTTTATTTATTTATTGAACTATTATTTGGAGTCGTCGTCGTCTAAAATCAGGTGAAATTTTTTTGAGATTTTGTTGACTAAAACTAGAGCAATGACTAAAATATGACTCAGTATTTTCGTACAAAAGACGAAGATCAAAATTTAAAGGGTTGCAAAAAATAACACTGGTTACCACCGAACCATTAATGTGCTTCCTCCAACAAGCCTTGAAAGTAGCTGACCACAATCATACTTTAATTACACTAAGTCCCTCAATCACGTTTCACAAAAGTAAATCGTCGATCGACTATTCACTCGCCATGCATATTAAATGCTACACTCTGATAAAAACGTCTTCCGATGAAAAGATTGCCGCCCGTGCTGAAAGCAAAATTACAGATTAAAGCATTCGTACAGCTCATTTCAAAAGAGCCAATTCCGTGAAAATCATTTGTTAAAGCAATGCTTCCCAACCAGAATACTTTCACTACTCGTCTTGGTGTTTTGAACACCCAAAATCAAATTATGACTGCTTCTAATAATGACTGTTGAGCGTTTTTGAATACAACCTGTATTTGATGCAGACTTCAACCTCCTCAAGAGCTTACGGAAAAATTATTGCTAACAAATGAATGGTAGAGCTATTGTCAGATTTAGTCCAGGCTCAAAATAAAGCAGCAATCATTGTCATTTTCCCACACAATTTTGCCAGCCCATCATTCTTAGTACTAAAGATTCTTTCTTTTCTAAAATGCTCCCCTGACGAATGGCACATACAAACGTCTGCCATGATTGATGGCTCTAATTTACCTCCATGTAATGTCTCATATTAAACCCTGAATAATGCATCATTTAGTTTGCACTCCTCAGAGATGAAGTGGGAGCACAATTGTATGCATGTGTAGGCAAGGACATAATATGCATGCTCTTCCAAGTGCCAAAAATAGAATTTTGGGATGACAACCCTACAGGAACGACTGAAGCTGTGACAAAGTGTTTGTGTTTTCAAATATAAAGTGGCACTCTTTCTGAACATAAGATGAATGGCAAAATGTTTTAATTGTTTTTTTGCTGGTTTCGTTGTAATGTAAAGCACACTGTATTGAACTGTGCTGCACAAAAACATCTACCTTGCCTTGTACAGTTCCGACTATGGACCACCTCCAAGTTTTGCTATTCCCTATTACTGTACATACTGTCGAATGCTATTATTTTACAACAGTTAACTAGAATTCTCATTTGCATCGTGAATCTGATCAGGCATCCATAGCATTGGCTTTTAAAGTTCACTGGCCCAGGTCAACGCATCAGTTATTGATCCCTATAACCACCAAAAAGAAATATTTTTGGGCTGCCAAACCGTTAAAATTTTTAATCGAGTTAATTACAGCTTAAAAATTAATTAATCGTAATTAATCACAATTGAAACCATCTATAAAATATGCCATATTTTTCTGTAAATTATTGTTGGAATGAAAAGATAAGACACAAGACGGATATATACATTCAACATGCGGTACATCAGTACTGTTTTTGTTTTTTATCACAATAAATCATCAAGATGGCATTAACATTATCATCATTCTCTTAAAGTGATCCATGGATAGAAAGACTTGTAGGTCTGAAAAGATAAATGTTAGTACAAGTTATAGAAATTTTTATTTTAAAACCCCTCTTAATGTTTTCGTTTTATTAAAATTTGTAAAATTTTCAATCAAAAAATAAACTAGTTGCTCGCCATTGCTGATGTAAATAATTACACCATGCTCACTCATGGTACTAACCCATAAAATCAGTTGGACCCAACCGACAACAGAGGGTGCCAAACACGAAAAAACAAGTAACAAGCGGACATTACACTGTACTGTCATTTTAATCTGTTTGAGCGGGGCATGTGCGTTAATTGCGTCAAATATTTTAACGTGATTAATTTTAAAAATTAATTACTGCCCGTTAACGCGATATTTTTGTCAGCCCTAAAATATTTGCTTGAATAACATGAATAACATTTTTTTTAAGGTATATTTAATGAAAACTGCAGCAAAACGATGAACAAACATGAATCGAGTGCAAATAATCCAAATCCATAATCACTCCAGACATAATCCCCATTTAGTCTTATATTCAAACTTTACATGGATTGATATAACGTATGCACGCACTATGCATGAATGACGCACACACATACGTCAGCCTTATGTGCGTGTGTCAGTCTGCCCTGACTCCGCCATGTAAGCAATACTGAAATATTGCTTTTATGGCGTACAGAAAGAACGCCATTCATTTTTTTTTTTTTTTTAATGACCGTGGTCAAGCCCACCTGCTGCTTAAAAGCGAAGTTCAAGCTTGGTGCTAATGCATAGCTACATCGCTGCCGGTCTGGCGCATTTGCTGCTGTAATTGCTGCATTAACTCCAATTTGGGAGACATGACAGTTCAGACCGCCGCTACATTCTGGAAAAATGTGGCCCAGATCGGATTTAAACCAGATACAAAATTGACTCAGATCGGATTTGAAATTTCCGAAACTTCTATGCAACTTGTCCCATTCAGACCGCTAAGTTAATGCCTCACTTGAATCCAAAAAACAGGAAAAAATTGGATTCATGCATTAAGACCAAACTGAGGTACGTACCGAACTGAGATTTTTGTGTACCGTTACACCCCTAGTGATTGCATATCACTGACTTTCCAATATAGGAATTTCAAATCAAGACTTTGCCGGTAAAATGTTGTCGATAAAAGTTGTAAAGCAATAAAACAAAACAAAAATGAATGAAATGAACAAAATAGACTTTATAATGCATTGGTAGGGGTGCCCCGATCTACCACTCAAGAGATCTGATGGACTCAAAAAGTGGGTTACGATTGCATATTAGTTTGAAAATCGACCGGATCCACCATATTTTTACACGAGTGACTTCCGGTCTGCCCGATCCTAGCTACCGGGAGTAGTATTGACGCAGGAGGGCCGCGTCTCGCGTCAAATAATAAACTCTGCCGTTCTTTTCGCGTGCGTCGCGTTGAGCCGCTTCTGTGACGCATCTAACACGCGACCGCACTGTGACTCGTGTGCATTGGCTGATTGACTTTAACGGCCACATTTCACTAGAGCTGGGAATCTTTGGGCACCTAACGATTCGATTACGATTACGATTCAGAGGCTCCGATTCGATTATAAAACGATTATTGATGCACCCCCCTCCTTTTTTTTTCTCTCTCTCTCTTTTTTTTTTTTTTTTTTTTTTTTTTTTTTTTAAATGTTTTGTACATTAGTTCCAAAATTGTTCAAAAATACTCTCAGGCTAAACCACACTACTATTTCAGTATCAAGTTAACATATAGCAGTAAACAAATATACAAAAATAACATTAAATAAAAAACTCCAGTCCCCATTCTGTATCAGCAGCTTTAAACTACATTCAATTAATTTAATGTTGTGAATCAACCGTTAAATTTGTTAAAATTGCTCCCGTTATGCCATAATTTCCCTTTTGTCTACTTTCGACATGTGAAAGTATTAAAACTATTTTAAAGATAGATTCAAGTCAATATTTTACCGATTTAGGAGTATTTTAGATAAAAAGTTAATTAGGTTTGCTTGGAAGGTTCGCTACAACAGCCTTGCAGTAAAGTGTACTGCTTTAAGATGGCGGCCGTTTATAACACCCGCATCTAGCTTTTTGTAGATGTACTGCTGACACTACCAAATCTATATTGCATCTAGTCCTATATAAATGATATCCACCGTAACATTATATGGATGAACTTTGTAGCAGCTTTTCGGCAGCAGTCAGGTATGTTGTTGTGTTTTTTTTATCTCGTTGCATGAGTTGAGCTAGAGCCGTGAGTTGAGCATTGGCATTACCCGAGGGGCCGGGTAATGGGAAGCATGATGTTTAGCTACTCTCGCTCGTTCCGTCCCAAAGACCTGGCGGCGCGCTGAGTGTTGTGTACTTCCGCTTTACTTGGCATATTTCAATAATCGGAATTTGGATGTTTGTGAATCGTTCTCGAATCTTCCACGGCTGAATCGCGAATAATCTAAGAATCGGAAATTTTGAACACCTCTACATTTCACTGCGTTCTCGCGGCGGCCACGTTGTCGCGCCGTTGACGTTTCTGGGTTATACTGTCCTACGGTGTTGGTCCTTATTATTATAGAGAAGACTGAGTAAATATAATCTGCACAAAGAAACTTGTAACCCGATCTACTCACAGCCTCGAAAAGTAAGGGTTACATTACGTCAGAAACTCGTTCGGTACGTGTCCGTTCCGAACCGGGCACCAAGTACCGAAAGGGTTCAATACGAATACATGTACCGTTACACCCTTAATAATGGGTCAAAATTATTTTTCAAACAGATCATGTGACTAGCACATTAGAGATGGTCATTTGCTTAGCTTATCTCAAAAAAACAAAAAACAAAAAAAATGCCATTGACGGCCATAGACGTCCAATATGTTTGAAGTGGGAAGGATGCCACCACTTTAAACGAATTGGACGTCTACTCATGATAAACTCATTCCCAATTCACAACAGAACATTAGCATTTTGATTTTGACATTAGCATTAATTTGTACATTCCTAAACAACCTGCGCAAGCAAGATACCCCAGACAGAAAACATCATGTGGTAACAGAAATAAAAGCAGGGATCTCCGCGTGCAGATTTTGAAAATGCACGTCGGGTCTTCCGTTCCCTCTGGATGTGCGATAAGCCAGAGTAGAGCCCTGAAGAAACCCGAGGATGAGACCGGAGGTGGACGTGTCTCACGTCTCCCGCGGCCTTCTATTCTCATTGAGGAGGCGGCTCACACGCGGCTGTGATCTCACGCCTGAGGCCCGCTGCTCTTCCACGGCCTCAAAGGCGGGCAACTTTCACTCGTTCAATCAATACCTGCAGCTACTGCAGTCCTGTGATATGCTCAACTTTATTACTCTGAAGCCCACCGTTTATCAGGAGTCATCCAGTGCAAAATAGTAATATTCAATCGCTTTCAATCCTGTGAAAACGCATATATTGTCTGTCATAGCCTTGAGTGTTCAATGCGCAACATTCGCAAGCACAGTGCGCTGCTGTCTGTGAAGCAGGTTGACCTAGATTGGGCTGAGCATTCACTGACAAGCTGGAGAAAGCATCAGCATAAAAAGTCTGAAATTTATTCCCCCACAGTCAAAAGCGGTAAAAATAATTCCAAACTTTCTTGTCCCTGTCACACAGCCCATTGTTAACATGCCTCCCCATAGAATTTCCCCCATAATGTCACTTATTTTGACACTGGAATGGAAGGAGGTAGTCAAGTAAAAGGGACGAGAGGTATAAAGCCAAGAAATGTCTAGACAGACCTCGGCAGTGTCACCTGATGCTAAAACTACATCTTAATCCAGACGGTATCCTTGAAACTTTTTTTTGCCACACATACAGTGGTATGAAAAAGTATCTGAACCTTCTGAAATTTCTCACATTTCTGTGTAAAATCACAATCAAATGTGATCTGACCTTTTCAAAATCACACAGATGAAAAAAAACTGTCTGCTTTAACTAAAACCACCCAAATATTTGTAAGTTTTCATATTTTAATGAGGATGGCATGCAAACAATGACAGAAGGGGGAAAAAATAAGTTTGTGAACCCTCTGCCTAAGAAGACTTTGACACTAGAAGTACCAGGGGTTTTGGTGCTCCCTAATATTACCAAGGGCGAGCCTAGCCTTTGTTTTGTAAATGGGGCCATTACTTATGCACCACCGGCCGCATCCCATTTCAATTTTTCTTCCCCCACCCCTTGGCCCTTCAAACGAAGCAATAAGGAGCAGGGCTTGAAACGTCAGCCCTACGAATTGGGACACCTCTTTACACTCACGAACGTCATAAGTCCGTTCGGCCAGTTGTTACGTAACCAAAAGCGACGATAAAAAGTGCACTAAGTGCACTTGTGCGTTTAGCAAAACTGAAAAACAAAATAAACATTACAAATGACGAAACACAATGAACAATAAACTAACATTAAAATTAGTGGTGTCGATTTTTTATTTATTACACCCCTAATTAGTAAGGGTGTCAACAATAATCGATGCGGCGATGCATCCCGATGCGGGGCAGGGACGATTCGATTCGATGCGGGCAACACGCTGAATCGATTCAGCGCATTTTAAAATATATAAGTACGTTCAAAAATCTTCCCTGCGCAATTCCGGTGATGCAATGGATTTGGTTTCCCCATTTGTATTGTTATTCTCATGTTTACCTGTAGAGAGAGTTACTTTACATTCAAAGCAAGCCCATAGAGGTTAGATCGGGCCTAAAAAATTCCAGCCCAACCCGACACGGCCCGCTGGTATTGAAGCCCGACCGGCCAGATCAATTAACTATAGATTTGCATGCCCAAGCCGAGTGATGCGGGGAAAAAAAACGCAGCAGCAGCAGCAATTTATTTTCATTTCTTCAAGTTTTCTTACTGTTTAAATAGTCTACATATTTTTATAAGAGTTATACAAGCATTTACACAACGAAATAACGCTGGGAAAGTTTAATATAAAAAAACACGGTTTTGCAGACACACAGGAGAAGATTCGAAAGGATCACATTTGCCTTTGTGTGCATAAATAAAAGTGTCTTTCCTAACAAATTCTCAGTTGGCAGACAAAAAACGCAAGTTTACTCAATATTTAAATAGTCTACATATTTTTAAGAGATTTATAAAAGCATTTACACAACAAAATAACGCTGGGAAAGTTTAATATTTTTTAAAAAACACGGTTTTACAGACACACAGAGGAGAAGATTTGAAAGGATCACATTTGTGTTGCCTTAGTGTGCATAAATAAAAGTGTCTTTCCTAACGAATTCTCAGTTGGCAGAAAAAAAACGCAAGTTTACTCAATATTTAAATAGTCTACATATTTTTATGAGATTTATAAAAGCATTTACACAACGAAATAACGCTGGGAAAGTTTAATTTAAAAAAAAAAAAAAAAAACACGGTTTAACAGACACACAGAGGAGAAGATTCAAAAGGATCACATTTGTGTTGCCTTTGTGTGCATAAATAAAAGTGTCTTTCGTAACAAATTCTCAGTTGGCAGGAAAAAAACGCAAGCTTACTCAATATTTAAATAGTCTACATATTTTTATGAGAATTATAAAAGCATTCACACAACGAAATAACGGGAGGAGAAGAAGAAAAAGAGGGCTGCGCCACAGCCCTCTACGCATTTTTTTTTTTTTTTTTTAATATTTTAAAAATTTAATTCGGTGGGTCGGCCCAACCCGACCCACCGAAACGTGAATGCTTAACAATTCGGGTCGGGTCGGGTTCGGGCACAAGATCTAACCTCTATGCAGGGGGGACGAGGAGCCCAAATCCGCTTCCTTACCGGAGTAACGTCACAGACAAGCGCAGTTGTAATCGAGAGAGCAGAGAGATGGGACATAACATAACAATGGCTGAAACTGAAAAAGAGGGAGCGAGAAATATTATAGATATAAGATAGGCTAGGCCTACAATTTACTTTTGTTCTACATTGCAATTTAGTTGATGTTTTGTTTGCAACTGAACTGATCCCTGGATTGATATTGCTATAAAGATGCTGCTGCACTACAATATTTTCTTGTCGTTTTCTTTAATATTTACTTGAATATTTTTATTGATGGGTCGTTGTGACTAAAATACAGTGACTGTTATTACTGATTTTGCACAGGAGTTCAGATGTTGCACTGTGTGAAAGGCTGCTACTGTGTGTAAAAAAAAAAAAAAAAAAAAAAGAGGAAGCCCTGGTATCATTCAAAGCACTAATTAAATGCTGTGATCTGATTTTTTTTTTTTAAATATATATGAAAGTATACTATTTTCATTTGACTTCAACCAGGAGTGACACAAGAGCCAATAAAAAGTTGTTTAATGTCTGTCTGCTTGTGTTGGCTCATGATTCACGAAAAATATGCTTTGCTTTAGAATTTTAATGCATCCCAGGCTTTAATGCATCGCAATGCATTGCCGAATCGAACCGAATCGAATCGTTGCCCTCCGAATCGTAATCGAATCGAATCGTGAGGGCAGTGTCGATGCACACCTCTACTAATTAGTGTACTTTTTATCGTGATTAATCTTTTTTAACTATTACTTTTCTGACTGAAGAAAACACATTGAGAGTAGATAATACTGGTCATCAGCTGTTAGAATATTATTTGGATGTATTAAACTTGTTTCAATTAATTTAAGCAAAGCAAACAAAACAAACACTTGTAACAAACGGAAGGGTCCACAACACATGCACATAGATGTGGAGCACTAGTTCAGTTTCATTTAAATTTGGTTTCAAATTCAATGTAATATTTACACCATTGTATGAAACCTGAATGATAGTTTGTTTCTGAACCAAGAGTGCTATTTACTAATCTTGCATATTTTTTCCAGCAATTTCATGTGTGGTGCTCTTCGTTTCACCACTGTGTCTTGGTGTGCTTAGTTGTAATATTTCTAAATATCTATGTATATCCACAGCAAATTGTTAATTGATCTTTTCAAAAATGTTTTTAACATGTAGAGGGTATTCAAACAAATACAAACCTGCCTGACTGGTTTGGCCCTTCCTAAGTCAAGCTACTTTCTCTTTATTTGGAAATTCAGCCATTAGCTCAGGAGGGCGTTGGGCGAAACCTTCCTTGCAAACCTGCCTGACTGGTTTGGCCCATCCTAAGTCAAACTTCTTTCTCTTTACTTGCATATTCAGCCATTAGCTCAGGAGGGGGTTGGGCCCAATCAATGATGAGTGCTTTAAAGCTGCCCTGCCCACTATAAAACACACACCTGGTAAGAATTGTCTTGATGAGAA
Source organism: Corythoichthys intestinalis (assembly GCF_030265065.1). NCBI lineage: Eukaryota > Metazoa > Chordata > Actinopteri > Syngnathiformes > Syngnathidae > Corythoichthys > Corythoichthys intestinalis. The sequence goes on along the minus strand of NC_080414.1, from coordinate 6,194,758 downwards.
GCATTGTCTTATGTGCAAGGATTGTTGATTTTGTATAAAACTGGGAAAGGATACAAAACCATCTCTGAAAGTCTGGATGTTCATCAATCGACAGTCAGAGAAGTTTTCTACAAATGGTGAGAGTTTGGGACTGTTACTTCTCTCCCAAGGAGTGTCGTCCACCAAAGATGACGCCAAGAGTTCAGCGCAGAATACTCAGAGAGGTAAAAAAAGAACCCGAGAGTGTCTACTAAAGACTTACAGAAATCACTGGCACAGTCCAATATCTCTGTGCACACATCAACTAATATAAAACTATGGCCAAGAATAGGGAGGACTCCACAGAGAAAGCCTCCGCTGCCTAAAAAAAAAAAAACATTATCTCGTTTAATGTTCGTAAAAAGGAACTTGGACACTCCACAGGAGTTTTGGCAAAATATTTTGTGGACTGATGAAACCAAAGTCGAATTGTTTGGGAGTAACACCAACGTCATGTGTGGAGGAAAAATGGAACAGCTCACCAACATCAACACCTCATCCCCAACGTGAAGCATCATGATTTGGTGCTGTTTTGCTCTGTCAGGGCCTGGACAATTTGCTATCATTAATGGAAGGATGAATTTAAAAGTTTATCAGGATGTTTCGTAGGAAAACCTGAGGCCGTCTGTCAGACCGTTTAAACTACAAAGGACGGATGCTGCAACAAGACAATGATCCAAAACACAGAAGTAAATCAACTTCAGAATGGTTTCAGAAGAACAAAATACACCTTCTGAAGTGGCCAAGTCAAAGTCCAGACTTGAACCCCATTGAGATGCTGTGGAATGACCTTAAGACAGCGATTCCTGCTAGACGTCCCAGGAATCTGACTCAACTACAGCAGTTTTGTAGAGAAGAATGGGCCAAGATTAGTCCTGACCGATGTGCCTGACTGATCTGCAGCTACAGGAAGCGGCTGGTTGAAGTTATTGCTGCCAAAAGTGGGCCAAAAAAATATTAAATGTGATAGTTCACTTACTTATTTTCCCCCTTCTGTCATTGTGCAGACACCGTTTTTTTTCATCTGTGTGATTTTCACAAAGATCAAATCACATTTGATGGAGATTTTATGCATAAATGTGAGAAATTCCAAAAAGTTCACATACTTTTTTATAACACTGTAGTTCGACGACACTATAATCGTGTTGGGACCACAAGTGAGATTACCAAAAACTTGTAAAAACCGTCCCTTCGTCTTCACTTGTGTTGGTTTATGAATAATAATAATAATAGTGCCGCTTGCTGCTGTTCAAAGTGCTAAATAGACAGGCATCAAATTACAATACTCATTGAATGAATAAACACCAAGTGATTTTTCATGAATCAAAAAAAGAACATGATGTCAGCTAACATGTCGTCACTCTAGTGCACTGTCCAAGGTGCTGAACTTGTCTCCTCCCTCCCTTCCGCTCTGAAAAACCTCCGCTTCCAGCCACACAAAGTGCTGGCAGCAAGTTATAATAACCTCCACACATAAACAAGTCTATAAACTAGTCTATAAACAGCAAAAAATGTAACAATGCATGTAAAAAATTTGAATATAACAATGAAACTTCGTCTTGTAGCACTTGAGTAGCACCTGAGGGCACCTTACCCCAGGTTTCCATAAACTGCAGGCATGAAAATGGGTCAGGGGTTAATAAGGTGAGAAGGGTTTGGAGGAAATATGTTCTGCCAAAATGTCCTACATCGGCGAAACGTCTACATGAGGCGAATTTGACCATTTGAATTTTCGAAAATTCGAGTTAGCGGGGGTTTAATTGGTTGGAGTAGTTGATTTCAACCACCAGTGACTCTCTGATAATTGCTTCATGCAACATTACTCCGTGTGACCCTCTACTTCCAATTTTCTAAAATGGCGACAATCAACAAAAAAAAGTTGACTGTGACGGCCGACGCTTCAAGGATAGGTGGAAATTGGACTATTTCTTCACTAAAATACGCAACAACTGTGTCTTGCCTCATTTGAAAAGAGACAGTCGCTGTTTTTAAAGAGTTCAATGTGAGGCGATATTACCAAACAAGACACGCTGACATGTACGACAACATTACAGAGAAGATACGCAGCGAAAAATTGAAGCAACCTGAAGCTAGTTTAATTTCACAGCAGTAGTATTTCGTAAGAGCCCGAGAGTCGAAAGAGAACGCCGCAAAGGCTAGTTGCGAGATTGCTGAAATTATTCATTTAAAAAAATAATAAAGCAAATGTGACACACAGCTAAATTTTGCTTAAATATATTGTTCTACGTAAAGGACGTCAGCCAAAGTCGGCCCCCCACATTTTTACCACGCCAAATATGGCCCCCTTTGCAAAAAGTTTGGACACCCCTGAGTTACCACGATTTGAAAGGTCAGTAAATTGAAGAAAAGTACGCCTCGTGTTTGGAGTGTTTGTTTTTAGGTTCGCTGGAATAGCGTCACTGACACACACAGCATCAAACAGGGGAAGTGGAAAGCGCTGCCGCGCCAAGCCACTTCTAGCTGCATTTTTGACACATGAAAAATAGCGAATACGTACTACTGTATGACGGAAAATTATAGTGGTTTTGTAACCGCGACGTTTTCATAACATGGTAAACCGTGAAGGTAACCGGCTCATGCCTACACCCAACCCCCCCATCCCCCCCAACTTAAAAATTTCTCCTCGGATCTACACGATTCACGTAGGTCACCCTTTTTGACTTCAAAACGGCGAATTTCGCCTGAAAACAAAGCAGCAGGGGAGAAAGAGAAGGACAGCTTATTTACACCCTTTACCCCTATGGAGACATTTACAAACCAAGTGACCGCCTTCAAAATGGATGCTACCTTGACATATCCTCAATCTTTATCCAGCAAAAAAAACCTGCATTCTTTTTTTCATTTTTTCCTTTCCTATTAGCAATTCAAACATGTCGCACACAAATCCAACCTGCCCTCTTTCACTCATTTCTGCCTCTGTTCCTTACAGCACTTGTCGTTCCTGCCCGAATTTCAGCCTCCAATCCAGAATGTGATGTCACTCGCCGCCTCCACTACTTAAGTAGGGCAGCTACTTGTAGACGGGGTGATCAGAACTGACAGGTCAGTCCCCTAAACAAGCTGCATTAAAGAAGAAACTGGTTTGAACAAGCTGGAAAGTAAAAGAGGGACAAGAAACTGAAAGGATGGAGAGAAAGTACGAGTAAGTCACTTACTGCTGCAGTTTACATCACCTCGTCTATGAATATGGATCTGCTCGCGCAGCGTGTCTAAATTCTTCGCATAACAGTTGTTTAAATCGGCAGCGAGGATGAAAACAACATCTACGCGATGCCTTATTAGTTTTAATTGCAGGGAAGCCACATTGAAAATAAATTGTGTTGCCATTCATGCCTAATAGATACTTGTTGTGGGCGATGCCATCATTTTAATAATGATCACATGTGCGACTGACGTTGAGACATTTTTCAATTTTAGTTATATACTTAAGTAGAAAAAAGATTCCTGGCTTAGTTCATATGCATTTTGTGTGAAGTCTATCCAGGCAGTTTGTCAGTTTCAAGGCTGCGGAAAAGCTGGGAGGGGCAGAGGCGGAATCCCCCTGCTGGAAGCTTTGTGGGAGACACGCACATTTCATCCCTTGCAGCCTTTGACATTTAATACACGCATGATGTACACCTTGCGTGACGGCGCTGGCAAACACGGCAATCACGAGCTGTTAATGCAATTAAATATAGTTTGAAGGGAATCCCAACAGGGGGAATGCAAGAGGAATGATTTAAAAGTTAAAGCTCACAATTCAATTTTAACACCACTGTAGTCCATTAAATCTTCTTCCAAATACAGTGGAATGAAAAAGTATCTGAACCTTTCGGAATTTCTCACATTTCTGCATAAAATCACCATCAAATGTGATCTGTTCTTTGTCAAAATCACCCAGAGGTAAAAACAGTGTATGCTTTAACTAAAACTAGGGTTGTTCCGATCATGTTTTTTTTGCTCCCGATCAGATCCCGATCGTTTTAGTTTGAGTATGTGCCGATCCCGATATTTCCCGATCCGATTGCTTTTTTTTTTGCTCCCGATTAAATTCCAATCATTCCCCAAAATTTTTCCCGATCATATACATTTTGGCAATGCATTAAGAAAAAAATGAATAAAACTCGGACGAATATATACATTCAACATACAGTACATAAGTACTGTATTTGTTTATTATGACAATAAATCCTCAAGATGGCATTTACATTATTAACATTCTTTCTGTGAGAGGGATCCACGGATAGAAAGACTTGTGACTTTGTGTATTGTGACTAAATATTGCCATCTAGTGTATTTGTTGAGCTTTCAGTAAATGATACCGTAGCCATGCCCAAATGCATGACGGGAAGTGGAACCATGACTGTGCGTAGTGCTACCAATTGATATATCTTCTCTGCGTTGGGAGGAGTTAAGAAAAAGATCAATTGCTACCTTGCTTCCCCACATTGCTTCCCATGATATTTCTAATCATAGGGAGATGGATTGTAGGGCTTTAGCCAATTAAAAACCGGCTCCAAAGGCTGCCAAAATTCACTCTACTCATTTTACGCTGTCTTTTAGCTCTCTACATAGGTAAAACGGCGCCATTACAGATTGTGCGTGACAATGCGTGAGTGGGTCGTGCAACGCATGCACTTATTGCGTTAAATATTTTAACGAGATAAATTTTTTAAAAAATTAACGGGGTAAATTTGATAGCCCTACCTTAAGCCTAAACTAAAGACTGAATGTACCATATTATGTCTGTAACATTAAATACAATTGGAAAACGATTAAATTAAAAAAATATATATATATATTTAAAAAAGGCATATCCAAAATTTCTTTGCCGATTCCGATACTTTAAAAATGACGTGATCGGACCCGATCGATCGGGATCGGGACAAATCTCTAACTAAAACCACCCAAAAATTTATAGGTTTTCATATTTTAACGAGGATAGGATGCAAACAATGACAGAAGGGGAGAAAAATAAGTAAGTTAACCCTCTGCCTAAGGAGACTTAAAGAGCAATTGAAACCAATGTTTACCAAACATTTTAAGTCAGATGTGTGCCCAATCACTGATGAATGGTTTAAAGCTGCCCTGCCCACTATGTCCAATGGTCCCACAGTTGTCACACACTTGTTTTGACCGATCTCGGGGTGAATGGGAACTTTCTGAAACCCAAAAAGGCTCACATGCCTCTCCCTGGTGCAGCTACAAAAGCCTGCAGCCGTTTGGCTGGCGTGATGCGAATAATAAACGAATTAATCTGCAAAATCAGATGAATCCACAGTTCATCTGCATATTATAAAGCAATGCTGTATTGTGAGATCCTGACCCGGGTGAAGTCACACTTGCATTCGTCCTAAACCTGAGACTGGAGCCGGAGGTACACTACCGTTCAAAAGTTTGGGGTCGCTTTGACCCTAAACTTCTGAACCGGAGTGTACATTATGACAAAATCCCATATGATACACTACGGTTCAAAAGTTTGGGGTCGCTTTGACCCCAGACTTTTGAACGGTAGTGTAACTCATTTTCATGGTGCGGGATTCAAAAATTGAATACATAAAACTAGTGCTGCAACGATTAATCGATTAACTCGAGTATTCGATTAGAAAAAAAAGATTTGAATTATATTTTGCTGCTTCGAGTATTCGTTTCATTAAAGTGGCGTTGTAATGGTTTATTTTGAAATTGTTTGCATTTAGTTTGATTGATTTGGGTGGATACACTGCCTTCTAGTCTGCCTCATTTCACATAGGTAAATCCAGGTTAAGACCAACATAAGCTAAGTTTTAGTTTGAGCTAATGTTTTTTTTTTTCCCCCTTTTTTTTAATGCATTTGTAATTTAGTTTACAGCTATATTTAGCCACTTTTTGTGGGAATACGTGTCTGAATCATTTGTTAAGAGCACTGTTAAAAATTTTATACCATTTAAACTAGCGGACTTTTGCTATGTAAGTTAGCCAATTATTTGTTTGTTGTACACAGATCCTCATTTATTAACTTTTTTAAACCGTTTGAGGCTCAGGTTCCGTAATGTAATTTTTCATGTTTCTTATCCGATCTCTCGATTATTCGAACTAATGATTCATCGATTAATCGACTACTAAAATAATCGATAGCTGCAGCCCTACATAAAACTATCGCTTCCACACACATCCAAGCGGTGCATTTCTTTCAGGAGCATACAACACCGCATGAAATATGACATAAACACGCTTTTTGGTGTCATATGCACTTTAAACCAGACACTGTTTTTTCATCTGTGTGATTTTGACAAAGCTCAGATCACATTTGAGATAGTGATTTTATGCAGAAATGTGAGAAATTCCAAAAGGTTCAGATACTTTTCACACAACATACTTGACAAAAATCCTCATTCTGCAGCAGATGCTTTCTAATATTTGCCCATCTCATCCGCGATAGCTAAATAAAGCAACTAGAATATTTGATATTTAACAAGGGAGTGACAGTAATTGATGGTGCATGTGATACATAGAGCATAGAAGGTTGACAAGAACACAGTGCATGTTGATGTTATTTCTACGCTCTTCCAGCTGCTCAGAGCACAAAATCATCCTGCTGCGAGTGTTTGATCGCACCAAGGCGCCATACATCTGTCAGAGGAGGGGAGGGAAGTGGTCCCAACGGATCCCTACCTCTTCCTCACCTTCTCGCTCACTTGCTCATTGTATCCCCGCGTTACTCCTTCCTCTGTGCATTGCTTCTTTCTGCATCCCTTTAAAGTTCAGCCACCCTCTCTTTCATGGAAACTGCTCTTAATAGAATCTGTGCGCACTGAAAGGCTTGCACGTGTCAGAGACGCGATGCCACTAGGCTGCCATTTCTGTTCTCATGCCGCCGCCCTTATCAGCCACCGAACACATTCCTCCGGAACAGTCGGCGGCCGACTTTGCGTGTTTGTGTGTGCGTCTGGTTGAATCGTAATTGCGACTGTTTGTTTGGCGATGCCTGAATAGGCGTGTAACATCATGTGCAAGTATGTATCTGTCTGTCAGAGGGAGAGCGAAACAGAGAGAGGGAGAAATACATGATAAAAGTCTCTCGCTTTCCAGTCTCTGTCAGTCTGTCTCTGGGTCGAAAGCCCCTGGGTGTCAGTGGCGTCTTCCACTGTGTTAATCTCGGTGTAATAACTGAATCACGGGCGAAACAATGGAGTTCTTTGTCCATTGTCACAATCCAAAAGGCCTCGGGGCAGATGGTTTGACGGTTGAACTGTTGAAGGACTAAATGTGTTTTTCTGCACTCAGTAACAGATGCTTCAAAAGTGAATAAGTCAGAAGCAACGTCAGATGAGACTAACAGGAGAGAGGTTAGTCAGATGCGCCTGACTCGTGCCAGATCAACAAGTTCCAGTCCAAATAAAGACACAGAAGACAGACCTGTTAAGTTTCACGATTTGGTCGGGAGACTCCCGATTTTGACCCCAATGCTCACGCCTCACGATTAGAAAGCCAAATCTCCCGATTTTCCAAAAATGTCAAATTTTTTTTTTTTTTTTTTACGCTTTTGTTTTTCACCGTTTTGTAACGATACCATTCGGCCCGATTCGGAAAGTGACAAACAACGAATAGCCTGGCTGTCTCCGACTTCCCCGCTCTCACTCCCCTTCAGAGCTGGAAAAGCCCAACCAATCATCTGACAGGGAGGGAAGAGGCGAAGCACCACCGACTTCCCAAGATGCTGGCACTAATAAACCGGCTTTTAGACTGGTTCAAGTCTTTATTTTGGAAGGAAGAGATGGAACTGACCCTGGTCGGCCTCCAGTATTCGGGAAAAACGACGTTCGTCAACGTAATTGCCGTAAGTCTTACCTGCCAGCGATAGCTAACTAGCCTAATGCTAATAGCATTAGAGCTAATGATGGGAGAACGATGAGGAAGAAGTCGCTGCTTTACTCTGTGTTTCGTGGATCAAACATCATGGAATATTAAACCACTGCGGTCCTACCCCCACAATATATGAATTTAAGTGAGAGAGCATATCGTTACTTACTTGAAGTTTAATCATTTAGATTCGCTATTATGCTAAAGCTAAAGTGTATACTATACACTTTATTACATTATATCATTATTACTGTGCTGAAACAAAAAATATAAAGTTTCAATTCTAGGTTACAATTCAATTAAAAAACTGCCATGACAAAGATACTTTTAAAAACAAATATGATTAATTTTCTAAATGATGTAATTAATGTTTTTAATCTTGCTGATTTAGTCTGACGAAACCCTAATTGGAGTGATGGTTGATGAGATGAAGAGGCTGCTGAGGAAGCTGATGTCCAAATTTGTGCAAATGGTGTGATCAGGAAAGCTGAGGATATTCTAGATGTTGAGTACAGGAACAAGGAGAACTGGCATGACACAGGCAACATAGCAGTATCACATGATGCCAGACAATACATGGAGCAAGTTGAAGACTATCTCTGATGCCACCAAAAAGAGGTTCTTTGACAGTGTAGTTAATTTTTACACAAGTGTTGTGACCAAAATGAACTTGAAAAAAAATGGTTGCATTTTGTCTTAGCGATTGTCGCGCACCCGCTCGTCATCGGAGTTGGCAAACAGAAATCTCCCTATTTGCAATTTCTACAACTTAACAGGTATGAGAAGAAGAATGCGACGGTTCTATGATTTCACTTTGTGATATACTCAGGCTTTGATTGGTTTGAAGCAGGGAAAAGCTGATCAGAAATAAAAAAAATTATCTTTGGTAGAAATTACAGTCATGTGAAAAAATTAGAACACTCTATTGAAGCTTCTGTGTTTTCTAACATATTTGGTCATATGGATATTAAATAGTGCCGTCAAATTTATCGCGTTAACGGGCGGTAATTATTTTTTTGGAATGAATAACGTTAAAATATTTGAAGTATTTAATAGGGCTGCCAAAATTATCGCGTTAACGGACGGTAATTAATTTTTTAAAATTAATCACGTTAAAATATTTGACGCAGTTAACGCACATGCCCCGCTCAAACGGATTAAAATGACAGCAAGTGTCATGTCCATTTGTTACTTGTGTTTTTTGGTGTTTTGTCGCCCTCTGCTGGCGCTTGGGTTCGACTGATTTTATGGGTTTCAGCACCATGAGCATTGTGTAATTATTGACATCAACAATGGCGAGCTACTAGTTTATTTTTTGTTTGAAAATTTTACAAATTTGATTAAAACAAAACATTAAGAGGGGTTTTAATATAAAATTTCTATAACTTGTACTAATATTTATCTTTTAAGAACTACAAGTCTTTCTATCCATGGATCGCTTTAACAGAATGTTAATAATGTTAATGTTATCTTGTTGATTTATTGTTATAATAAACAAATACAGTGTTTATGTACCGTATGTTGAATGTATATATCCGTCTTGTGTCTTATCTTTCCATTCCAAAAATAATTTACAGAAAAATATGGCATATTTTATAGATGGTTTGAATTGCGATTAATTATGATTAATTAAATTAAGCTGTAATTAACACGATTAAAAATTTTAATCGTTTGACAGCCCTAATTTTTTCCTTTCATTTTTTTTTTGGGGGGGGGGGGGGGGTCAAACGTCTTAAACTACTGAAATGCAAAGAAACTTTTTTAGCACAGTTGTTTCTATAACACATACAAAAAAATAACAAAAACAGCAATAACCCCAACCTCCATTTCCTATTTTTTTATTTTCCCTCATTTCCTCACATAATAAATGCCAAATCTCAATTTTAACTACTTAAGGACATAGGATGTATATTAAAATTGATGTAAACATTTACTTTTTTTTTTTCTTTTTTAACAATAAAGCTATAAGTAACATACATTCAGAAAAATAAGTGCAAATTACTTATATTATGCAGAGTGAAATGGAATATATTTTGAAGATCGCCCAAACATTGACTTTTTTTTTTTTTTTTAATCATAAGGAAATGAATAAGTAGCCTAACATGAACAAATAAAAGTCCAAAGTGCATATTGACAGCCAAGATGTTCTGAACCTCCCCATCAGAGCAAATGAAACTAAATATGATAAATAAGCCTCTCAAGTCTTTCATTGATCCATTTTATGTTGCATTGCCCTTTTTTTGTTGCATCAATTCGACAAGCTTTTTTTTTTTTTTTTTTTGGCTGTTCCAGAAAACATGCGCATTTGAACCAATCAGAGCTAACTATCTCTGCTGATCGCATGTCAGCCAATTGAATGGATAAATGAGTCCAGGCGTTTTACTTTGCTGCATGCATTCGCACATTGACGTGACTCATCATCGTCAGACTCCGCTAACTGCAGCAGCTGGGGAAACCTCCATGCCGTCCGTGGAATAAAATAAATAATAAATATTGGTGGAAACGGATTATGCTACACGAGGACTTTATTATTATTATTCTGATGTTGGTAGATTGTTTTCTTCTTGGAGAATAAATGCATGTGTGGCAGCTTAGCATTTTTTTGTTTTGTTTTACATAGCGTTTTGACAGTTGCCGTCATATTTTCGGAATCAAAGGACTGTGTACCGGAACAGCATTCCGGCCCTGAATTCTGTACTGAATTCGGCATACCGAAACTGCGTTCTGGCCCTGAATCTTATGCCGGGACTGCGTTCCTGACAGTTCTGGCCCACTTTCACCCCTGCCTATTAACCCAAATAAATCAACAAATAAGCCACAGGATGCAAAATGAGGGGGAAAAAAAAGTAGCCATTTATAGTCAGAAAATTACAGTAGTTGTTGCAGCCTTAATCATAAGTCATCAATACCGATATAATTTAGGTGCCCATTTCATAAGCCAATTTAGACAATCGGCATGCATGGTCATGCTGTACCCCAGAAAAGGAAGAGGCTAAAAAAATAATGTTCTGATAACACTGAAAAAGTTGGTCGCTGCAGTGTTCGTGCTGAAAAAGTTAGTGTGCTCGAAAGACTTTTGCACAGTACTGTACATCCAATTCAGCCCTTGCTATTCCCGCTTCAAACACTCAATGTGGATTTTTCCTCTCTGTCTATCTCTGTTCCTCAGGGAGGTAATGATGCTTTTAGTCTAGGATATTACCACAAGAGGCATATGAGACCTTGGTGAGTTGTAAAGCTTTCTGGTTTGACGCTGACCACCAGCAATGTGTCTAAGGCTTGTTTGTGAAAAATAGAAAGACCAGATATGAAAAGAAAGAAGGATCACAATGCAAAACAACCATGTGGGTCACCAAACATGTACCCATGGTGATGAATTCAATTCGACATGTTTAGAGCCATGTACAGTACTGCCCATGCTAAAAGCTTGCAGGTATTTTCACTGAAGCTCCCCTAACAAGATTTCTCCAACTCTGGATAGCTCTAACACCATGGATGCCATAGCCACAGGAGCCAGCTTCAAGCCGATTTTCCCAGCTAATTCCACAGCTGCTGCCCACTGCCGAGCCTTGAGCACAAAGGACCACCGCGCACGGTTACTGAATTCCATAGCACCTTCTGCTCATTTGTTGACATAGCTTAGTCTTTCCGAGGGACATATTTTCACACCTATCTTTTCTCACCTCTACAGATATTGCTGCCTTTTCACATAGGTCGAAGAATGCCGATCCTGCTTGCTAACACACAGATCCCTAGTCTTTCTGACAGGGATCGAGGTTAAGCTGGACCCTGAAGGAATCTGACCTATTAGCCAGATTGCCGGAATCACGCCAGTCGAACCGCCGGGACCGCGCTAGCGCAATTCCAACGACTAGGGCCGGCGGTAATCCGACAACCAGGCCAAAAGGCCAAATTCCGCGCGTTCACCTTAGTTTTATACAGTGGCCGAGAGGTGTCAGGCGAAATGCAAAGAACAAACACTTTTCAAATAGAAAAAGCACAAACCCCAATTGCAAACGCTTTGCAAAAGAAAAAAAGCACGAATGCAAACTGCCACAACACGATCCCCAATTCCTAAAGCGCGATCGCAAATTGGCAAAAGCACGAACCCCAATTGCCACAACACGGCAGCAAATGGCTCGCAGCACGAATGTAAATTGCCACAACACAATCCCCAATTCCTAAAGCACGATTGCAAATTGGCAAAAGCACGAACGCCAATTGCCACAACACGACAGCAAATGGCTCGCAGCACGACCGCCAAAGGCTCACAAGACAATTGCAAAGACGATGACCCAGAAGTTAAAAATAATAATAATAATAATAAAAAAGACGTCACTTTGTTTGTTGCTATATGTGCTTTGTGACCATCTCTACGGGCCTCCATAAAGTTGCCCTCCCATCAAACGCAAATTTATATAAAAATGATGTTAATCGTTTGTGCTGCAACAGTTTTGTAGATACAGTATTATGCTTTTATTGAGAAATTAATTTCAAGTGGGGACGTCACTCGTGGCTTTTTCTTAGCTTAGCTCCCGCAGCTAAGGGAGCGTACCAACTCTCTCAATAACACAGGGGTGTCCTAACAACTAGCACGAACAGAGCACAAAAAAATTTGGGTCCATTTTGCGGTAAATTGGGGGGGTGGAGATATTAGTTTCGAGTGATGATGTCCCTCTAAGCCCCTCATTTACTGCAAAATGGTTCCGAATGGGTGCCATTCGTTTGTGCTAGTTGTTAGGACACCCCTCTGTTATTGAGACAATTGGTACGCTTCATTAAAATAACATAGGGAGAGAGTTGGTACGCCGCTGGATAAAAAACACAAGAATACCTGACTGATGCTGACAGCCGCAACAAATTACGTCAACGTCGTTTGACTGGAGAGAATAGATATCATATGTGTATAGAACCAGATGCTACACGACAGACTCGACTGCGTTAGCAACATTGAAGTATTGAAAACCAGATGCGTTAGTAAACCGCCGCCATCTTAAAGCAGAAGACTTCCCTAGTATGCTGTTGTGAACCTTCCAAGCGAACCTAATTAACTTTTTATCTAAAATACTCCTAAATCGGCAAAATCTTGACTTGAATCTATCTTCAAAACAGTTTTAAAACTTTCACATGTCGAAAGTAGACAGAAGGGAAATTATGGAATAACGGGAGCAATTTTAACAACAGTTGATTCGCAAAATTAAATGAATTGAATGTAGTTTAAATATGCTGATACAGAATGGGACTTGAGTATTTTATTTACTGTTTTAAAATATTAACTTGATACTGAAATAGTCGTTTATTTAAACCTGAGAGGCTTTTTATACAATTTTCGTAACTAATGCACGAAACATTAAAAGCATCTAATAGCTTGGGGGATTTGTGGGATTTTCCAGTGAGGTTGTTGGTGTGTTTTGCTTTTTTAAGACAGTTTACAATATTATTTGCACGTTTTACTGACTGACTATGCCATTCCTGTTTGTTATTTATAATGTTTTGTGTTTGTCACTGAATAAACAGGTCAGTTTCTTGTTACCAACCATTGTGTGTTATTCAAACTCACCTAATTCAGCTGGCTAGTTGTTATCAAGAGAACTAAAACCTTTTTCAACATGAGTCTGACAACTAAGTAAGGAGGCTAAATAACTTTAAACTTTAACACATGCTCAGATAGGCCGGTATCGGCCAGTATCGGATCGGAAGTGCAAAACAAAATCGTTATCTGATCGGAAGTGCAAAAACCTGGATCAGGACATCCCTATTCAGTAATGCCCATGATAGTGTCATGTCACAATTATGACGAATCAAATAAAGTGTTACCTATTAAGCCAAATAAATCAACAAATAAGCCTCATTGGACTATAAATCGCAGGATTTAAAGTGAAGGAAAAAAGTAGCGGCTTATAGTCCGAAAATTACGGTAAGTATTTTCGTCCAAAAGACTTAAGATTAAGACAAAATTAAAAGGGCTGCCAAAAACTTTACACCAACACAATTCAGCTGGGTTATCTTTTGAATATTGTTCTGCTAAAAGCTTGTAAATTTAAGTTAATCCTATCTTTTTGATCAAATAGCTGCTGCGGATTTTCTTGTCGATTAAAAAAAAAAAAAATCCGCCAACACACACATTTTTTAGTCCGCTAAAACTCCCACCGTCATTAACTTGACATGAATAATACACAAGAAACTCGCAGAAAATTACACTTCAATTACATCTACAGCGCACTCTCATTTGTGAGTGACAAATATCTCATTTATGTCCTCAGACTGTGCCTTGGACTGTAATTGGCTAGACTGACACGAGACGGATTATTAGTAGCTTGCGTTGTTGTCCAATTTGTGCACAGCTTGGTAATAAAATTCAAAGAGTAGCAGCACAGTGGACTGAAGGCACCTTATTAACCTTGTGTTTGCAGGCTAACACTGGCACCCTGGCATTTAATAACAACACTATTGATTGGGCTTTGACCAACAAAACCGCCTCGGAGAATGAAGCATGACGGGGATCATAGGTCACCACTATGCGTGCGCGCTCCTGTCATCGCCTCGCCACTCATGTATGACGGGATGCTGCTATTAAATTAGCATTTCAAATGTCCCCTTGAGAGGTCACTGTACTGTAAAGAGAGATCAACTGCTTCCCCTGGAGGGCAACGTTAATTAGATCTCACACACCCTACCTTTTTGGCCCACCTAAATTTATAGATTTTTTTTTTAACGGTGGGCAACTTTAGCTCCACACTGAATTCATTCTTCACTCTCATTGATCACAATCGATATCTGTTGGCGTTATTATAAAGTTGAGCTGGTGATCTTTCAGTTGTCATGGTAACAAGAGTGAACTTGCAAGTAGATACCATGGATTCTAATCTGGGTCTACAGGGCATTGATGGAACAATGGACCCTTATTGGGAACCTTTGGCCCTCAATTTAACCGGGAGTGCGTATAAAAAAAAAATAAAAAGACAGCAAGAGTGGGAGTACATTTTCCCAAGTGATTACAGCCTTCTAACAGGGAAAAGTCATTGGGTGTTACAGAGTTGTAGAGCAGGCTGAGGTTTCCTGATCTTTTGTGATCTTTATAATTGGGCTATGATTTAAGAAAAGTCCATTGTGCTATTGTACAGGGCTATGAAAAAGTATCTGAACCTTTTGGAATTCCTCACATTTCTGAATTTTCCTATTTTCATTCCGTTATCCTGAGTTGAACCGGAAACTTTTCTCATCATCCTAGCGACACTTGCTTTGTTAAAAATTTCTAGTAGAGATGTCCCGATCGATCGGGTCCGATCACGTCATTTTCAAAGTATCGGAATTGGCAAAAAAATATCGGCCATGCCTTTTTTAATTTTTTTTTTTTTTTTTAATTAAATCGTTTTCTAAATGTATTAACGTTACAGACATAATATGTTACACTCACCCAGAGTCTTTAGTTTAGGCTTAAGGTAGGGTTATCAAATTTATCCCAATAACGGCGGTAATTAATTTTTTTAAAAATGTATCACGTTAAAATTAGGGCTGTCAAAATTATCGCGTTAACGCGCGGTAATTAATTTTTTAAATT
Source organism: Corythoichthys intestinalis (assembly GCF_030265065.1). Taxonomy (NCBI): domain Eukaryota; kingdom Metazoa; phylum Chordata; class Actinopteri; order Syngnathiformes; family Syngnathidae; genus Corythoichthys; species Corythoichthys intestinalis. The sequence continues at coordinate 6,179,337 of NC_080414.1, read as the reverse complement.
AATCACCTTAAAATATTTGACGCAATTAACGCACATGTCCCGCTCAGACAGTATTCTGCCTTTTGGTAAGTTTTACAGCAAGGCTTTTTGTGCTGTCTAACAGCGAACTCTTGTGGTCGCTTTGCGACATGGTTTATTGTTTTCTTGCCAGTTCAACTTCAATATGGCTGCACGACGTCTCGGGCTGACGCCTACGTTGTAATGTTGTGCTTATATGATCCTTGGACAAGATTTGTCCGTAAGTATGGTTGTTGTAAAGAATGTACATATTATGTTAGTAAGCGAAATGTTATATTTTTTGTATGAGACGCTTTTTGTTTGTGTTTAGTGAACCTGTATAGCATGCTAAGCTAACGTTGTTGCTAATGCAATGCTTGTGTACTTTTTCTTTTGTAGTTTTACGACGGTCTAAAGAGGACAATGGTTTGAGGCCATTCTATTAATAAATCAGATGAAAAAGGAAAAAGTCTGATTATTGAGGCGTCGTTCACTAGCTGTCTAGCTTTGGAAAAAGTAGACGCTTCGGAGTGAGGACAGCATAGACAGATTTAAATGACAGTAGAGTGAAATGCCCACTACAGTCCTTATGTACCGTATGTTGAATGTATATATCCATCTTGTCTTATCTTTCCATTCCAACAATTTATTTTACAGAATATATATATATAATTCACAGAAAAATATTGCATATTTTATAGATGGTTTGAATTGCGATTAATTGCGATTAATTGCAATTAATTAATTTTTAAGCTGTAATTAACTCGATTAAAAATTTTAATCGTTTGACAGCCCTAGTTAAAATATTAAACGCAATTAATGCATGCGCTGCACGAACCACTCACGCATTGTCGCGCTCAATCTGTAATGGCGCCGTTTTACCTATATAGACAGATAAAAGGCAGCGTAAAATGAGTAGAGTGAAATTTGGCAGCCTTTGGAGCCTTTTTTTAATTGGCTAAAGCCTTACAATCCCTCGCCCTACGATTAGAAATATCATGGGAAGCAATGTGAGGAAGCAAGGTAGCACTAGAAATTTTTCTTAACACCTTATGTCATTTCCCAACACAGAGAAAATATATCAATTGATAGCACTACGCACAGTCGTGGTTCCACTTCCCATCATGCATTTGGCCATGGCTACAGTATCATTTACTGAAAGCTCAACAAACACGCTAGATGGCAATATTTAGTCACAGTACACAAAGTCACAAGTCTTTCTATCCGTGGATCCCTTTCACAGAAAGAATGTTAATAATGTAAACGCCATCTTGAGGATTTATTGTCACAATAAACAAATAAGTATATATTCGTCCGAGTTTTATTCATTTTTTTCTTAATGCATTGCCAAAATGTATATGATCGGGAATGACTGGAATTGAATCGGGGGCAAAAAAAAGCAATCGGATCAGGAAATATCGGGATCGGCAGATACTCAAACTAAAACGATCAGGATCGGATCGGGAGCAAAAAAACATTATCGGAACAACCCTAATTTCTAGTGTTTTTTTTTTTTGCTTTTTTGTATTTCTAGACTGATTTCTGTCCCTCTAGTTTCTTTCCATCCCAAGCAACGGGTGCCGCTGAGCCCCTCCTCCGTCACAAAGCACTCACAGATGGAAACACTTTGAGCTTCACCTCCTGGAAATACCAGCATCCGCCACTGGGATGGCCGGACCAACGGATAGATAAGTACAAAATATATGCTATTGATAAATCTGGGGATTTGTTGCATCCAAATCCAAATCATATGTTAGGGTTGTCTTTTTCTCCGTGGCCCACCAGAATAGAAATCTTCAAAACAACATGCTGCAGTGTTCTCTCCCGCCTTTCAGACATGCTCATGATGTAATACTTTGAAACACATGATGGCACCCAAACCCTTCCTGGTTCTCACGTTTGACTAGTAAGTTTAGAACGCCTACAACATCAAAGCAAGACTCTCCCACTCACTGTTACACATTTTGATCCTTGATTCTGTAATACCACAACTAACTTGTTATGACATACACATGTACAAGAGCTCCATCTCCAACTGACGTCTTCACTTAGGAGTATTATTTATTCCGTGACTGCACTTATAACTGAAAATGCCCGTATCATCTTTCACCAGGGGTGAAAGTGGGCAAGAACAGTCAGGAACGCAGTTCCGGTATAAGATTCAGGGCCAGAACGCAGTTCCGGTATAAGATTCAGGGCCAGAACGCAGTTCCGGTATAAGATTCAGGGCCAGAACGCAGTTCCGGTATAAGATTCAGGGCCAGAATGCTGTTCCGGTATAAGATTCAGGGCCGGAATGCTGTTCCGGTACACGGTACTTTGATTCCGAAAATATGACGGCAACTGTCAAAACGCTGTGAAAAAAAAAAAAAGTGCCAAGCTGCCACACATGCATTTCATCTCAAAGAAGAAAACAATCTACCGACATCAGATTTACATACACAAGTGTTAACAACAAGCATAAAGTGCTTGTGTAGCGTAATCCGTTTCCACCTATATTTATTATTTATTTCATCCACGGAGGTTTCCCCAGCTGCTGCAGTTATCTGAGTCTAACCATGACGAGTCATGTCAATGTGCGAATGAACGCACCAAAGCAAAACACCTGGACTCATTTATCCGTTAGCTCTGATTGGTTCAAATGTGCATGTTTTCTGGAACAGCAAAAAGAAAAGGTTGTTGAATTGATGCGACAAAAAAAGGGCAATGCAACATAAAATGGATCAAATCTTTAAGAGCAATAGGGCTGCAGCTATCGAATATTTTAGTAGTCGATTAATAGATGGACTAGTTAGTTTGAATAATCGAGAAATCGGATAAGGAACATAAAAAATTAAAATAACTGAGCTGAGCCTCAAACGGGATTAAAAAAAAAATAATAATAATGATAAAAAAGAGGATCTATGTACAACAAAAATACAATTGGCTAACTTACATAGAAAAAGTCCGCTAGCTTAAATGCTATAAAATTCTTAAGTTTAAAAAAAAAAAAAATTTTAACAAAAGGTTCAGACACATATTCCCACAAAAAATGGCTCAATACACCTATAAACTAAATTATGAATGCATTAAAAAACATTAGCTCAAACAAAAATTTAGCTTACGTTGGTCTGAACAGGGAGCACTTGGATTCAGCCATATGAAAAGAGGCAGACCAGAGGGCAGTGCATCCACCCTAATCAATAAAACTAAACCATTTCAACACTTTATTTAAACGAATACTCGAAGCAACAAAATTTAATTTGAATATTTTTTTCTAATCGAATACTCGAGTTAATCGATTAATCGTTGCAGCACTAAAGAGCAACGAGTTGAGGAGGCTTATTTATCATATTTAGTTTTATTTGCTCTGATGGGGAGGTTCAGAACATCTTCGCTGTCAATATGCACTTTAGACTTATATTTGTTCATTTATGTTAGGCTACTTATTTATTTCCTTATGACTTAAAAAAGTCAATGTTTGCGTGATCTTCAAAATATATTCTATTTCACGCTGCATAATAGTCATAAAAGTCATTTGTACTTATTTTTCCGAAAGTATGTTAATTATATCTTTATTATGAAAAAAAACCCGAAAGTAAATGTTTACATTAACTTCAATTTTAATATACATTCTATTTTCTTAAGTAGTTAAAATTGAGATTTATAATATTTGACGCATTTAACGCACATGCCCCGCTCAAATAGGTTAAAATGACAGCACAGTGTAATGTCCACTTGTTACTTGTGTTTTGTCGCCCTCTGCTGGCGCCTGGGTGCGACTGATTTTATGGGTTTCAGCACCATGAGCATTGTGTAATTATTGACATCAACAATGGCGAGCTACTAGTTTATTTTTTGATTGAAAATTTTACAAATTTTATTAAAACGAAAACATTAAGAGGGGTTTTAATATAACATTTCTATAACTTGTACTAAAATTTATCTTTTAAGAACTTCAAGTCTTTCTATCCATGGATCGCTTTAACAGAATGTTAATAATGTTAATACCATCTTGTTGATTTATTGTTATAATAAACAAATACAGTACTTATGTACCGTATGTTGAAGGTATATATCCGTCTTGTGTCTTATCTTTCCATTCCAACAATAATTTACAGAAAAATATGGCATATTTTATATATGGTTTGAATTGCGATTAATTAGGATTCATTTTTAAGCTGTAATTAACTCGATGAAAAATTTTAACCGTTTGACAGCCCTAGTAAAAATTAAAAAATAACCACTTGTAATGCAAAGTTGCAAGTGCAGAGAACCACTGAATCTTCATGTCGCCTCACATAACAGAACATGTACAGTATGCATTCCATTTTCTTTCTGAACATGGACGTTTGCAACTATAAAGCTCAATTGATGGTGTCGTCTCATCTTTGCAAGGTCCAGTGAGACAGAGAAAAACAGAAAGACAGATACTGTGCATGACTTTTTAAGGGATTTGTTTCATTTATTTTTCCCTTTGAGAATGCCTGTCCGCCACACTAAAGCCTACACATTGTAAGCCTAATTGCCTAAACAACAGTGTGGGGTAAAACTCGCCTTGCTCGAAAACTGTCGTAGTTTGTCAAGATATTTTCTATACCGCTACCGATGATGTCTAGTTTCGACAATAACAGAGTAAATTCGCAAAGCCAAATTGCGCTCATTCAATCCTCCTCAAAAGGAAATTAATTAGCAAAAATTAATTACCGAATGACATTTGAAAAGCCACCATCATTTTTCCAAATTGCGTCAAGCTTTTCATTTGTGTGGGTAACAAAACCGCCGACAGATTTCTGATTTTCTGTTTCTCAGTGTGGACCTAATCATACTGTTAGTTTTTCCTTGTTTGGTGTGAACCTGAAATACACAATATACCACACACTGCATCTCCAACCAACTAAACACCATATATAATGGATATGTGTTATAATAGCGATGGCATGTGGGCGCAAAAAATGTCACTCTTTAAAATATTACACATACACGTACAATAGCTCTTAAAAATTAATGAGCTTCATAACATGTTAGTTACATGATCTGCACATAGCCACGGTGATTGTTGTTAAACTTACCAATCCCTCGCTGCTTCGCGCCCGCTGTCTATCGCGGATTGTTTTTCAATTAAAAAAAAAATACATCGTGAAAAATGATGAATCATCACTGTATACACAGAAGACATACTGTAGGTGAAATCAATGTACACTTTCACAACATCAGGCTGGAGATATCACACGCATTCGAGAGGCAAAATCAAATTTAATTTAGAAGACAGCATGATGCCAGGTTAGCTTAGTGACCGCAGCATTTTGCTTGCCGCACAAAAATGTCAGAAGTTGTCAAATTCTCACGGAATGTTGTACATCAGGAAGAATTGAAACAGACTGGTCTTTCCCCGATTAGCTGTGGAAGGGCCGAGGCCCTGGGGCGGCTCCCGCGTGGATTTTCCACTCGTCTGCAGGACTATCACATGCCTGATGGGATTCACGCATGACTAGATCCAAATAGACAGACTCAAGTAGAGAAACTCCGTGTCAGAATTAGCGATCAGGCAGCATAAATTAGGATGCCAACTAGGGCTGTCCATAACGACTAATTTCCTAACTGACCAATTTAGTCAGCCGACTATTTTTATGATTAGTCGACTAATCTAATCATTTTTATTTATTTATTTATTTATTTATTTTACTACTTTAATAATGACATTTTTGTTCAAGCTTATTAATTCACAAAAACACATTTTGGAACACCTAAATTCTTTATTAACATATAAATAAATAACATAAATACCAATAATAAATCACAAACAATGAGGTCAAATGCTGCTGGCATTAACTAGTGCAAAAAACTGTATACGGAAACACTGTGACTTCACCTCTTTAACAGGAGTCAAAATAATTCTTACTCTTTTTGTGGTATGTCATTGTCTATATTGTTCTAAATGTAAAAATGAATTGCAATGTCCCGGACAACCATTTTCAGAATAATTTGTGTAAGTTCAGATGCTTTTTCTGATGTGCATTCCGCATTTTATTATATTATTATATATTTTCCTGTGCACATATGAGGTAAATATCGTTGCCGTGAAGGCTCCACACGGTGACAGTTCTCTCCCCCCTGGACTGCCGTCACGCGACCACAGCTCAGCTTTTGCTCGCCTCGTAGCTACCCGCGAAAGTGTTTTAAACTACTGTTAATTTGATAGTATGTTGTCATATGTAGTCCCGAGTCGGTTGAGAAAATTAGTACACTAAACCATGCTCGTTAGGTTTGTGTGGTGTTTTTCTGTTTGAGCAGCATATGATAGGCTCCACATTAACAAATATGTGACAAAGTCATTTCCTTTCATTTTTTGACTCGTTCACCGCGTGACTGGAAAGTCAAGTTAGCAACAAGCTCGGTCAGTAGCCGGAGTACCAAGTAAGTGACGTAACTCAGTCTTGCCCCCTGCCTGCACTCTGGCTGCTTATTGGCCACACGTGGAAGTAAGTGAGCGACAGACGCTCTGATTCTGTTTCCGCTCTCTCCCCTGCCCGCGATGAGACTGGCGTCTCATTGGTCGTGCGCGATGTCAAGACTCTGCCGCTTGCTCAACGCCCTCCCACGCAGCAAGCAAGCCCCAGCTTCCTAGAACTAATCAGTACAGAAGGTGATTAGTTCGGTCTCGTTCACCCAAACAATTCGTTCAAAAAGAACGAATCGTTCACGACCGATACAACACTACCAAGCGGTCCATATCATTCAGGAGCATAAAATACCGCATGTATTATGAAATAAACATGCTTTTTCGTGTCACAGGCACTTTAAGACTTGTTCTGGCTACGAAACATGACATTTTGACCTAAAAATGTCGCACTATACCGGTAGATAGTTGCGTCCCCTTCATGGGTATAAAAGTGGGAGGTAGCAGGTAGGCACTTTAGATTTAGAAGAGATGAAGCTTTATGAAATAATGATGCATTCTGGCCGGTGACTCAGTTTGCTTACTTTCGAGTTCCAGTCCAGAGACTGATGTAGAAATACAGGCTTCACTAATGCATTGGAAAACATGGCAGCTGTCATTGCAGCTCCCTGATCAAGGAGAAGTGAAGAAAAGGAAGCAAGATAGCGTAATTTCCCGAATATAACGCGCACTTTTTTTCCCCATAATCAACTTGTAAACTCATGGTGCGCATTATAAACGGGTACATGGATGGAGACAGAAATATATATGTATTACATATATATATAAACCGATTTTTTTTCATTGACACGGCCACGTTGTGTTGAAGAAACGTATGCGGCGACCCGTTGCCGACCATTACGGTACGTGACGTCACCATTTTGTTTCGGTAATACTTCACACTAATCGGCCGAATGATTTCGTCTGTGTTAAATTCTGCTTTTTTCACTCTTCATAAAGCACAGAATTTAGTTTCTTGAACTCATTTGAGTCGACGTTTATTGCAGCGCCACAATTCGGAGCATAACAAATGTAAGGACACAGACTTCCTGTGTCCGTCAACTATATCAGTCCCTCGGGAAACTCAACCCAAATAACAATAGTTCAGTAGTTTTACCGTATCAATCCATGGAAGAAACATTTATTCATCATGAGGAAACGAGCAAGTTATACAGCAGCCTTTAAAAGAAAAGTCACATCCGTTTTGTTTTCTCCTAGATTCTGGTAAGTTGGAGAAGTTGTCAAATCATATTATTACCGTAAATATTGTCAGTTTACGGTAATGTTTTGAACTACCAATGTGCTATGCTTGTGCTGTGTTTCACCAGTCAGTAAAATGACATCTCTGTATCTGTACACGAGCTCTGTTTTCTTGTATTCTTCTATTTATTGGTGCTAAAATTAGGGTGCGCGTTATAAACGGGTACAATAATTTTCCCCAAATTTTACAAGTAAATTTGGGGTGCGCATTATACACGGGTGCGCCTTATATTCGGGAAATTACGGTAATGCTTTGGGTGACATCACCAGGGTATTGCCCATTCCTTTTTACAGTCACTGCTGTCAATCAGTTCTGGGTGCAGCAAGCAGGGACAGTCTTCAGCACCTACACGACCCTCGTGAGGAAAACTAGTATAGATAATGAATGGGGAAACGCTTATGTTCTCCAGCATCTATTGCACTGGACCCAAGCTTTGCTCCTAAGGCGTTTGTAATATATAATTCAACACACACCAGTAGCACCACAGAAAAACATGTACACTAGTTGCATCAATATTATAGTCAATGCCTTCATAACTCATTGCAGCACAAAGGTCTAGACCAGAAGTAAGCCACTTGTATTGTAAAATCAATCTGCGTATACAATTCTTATATTCTAGCCATTTTATGAAAAAAACAAAATGTCATGTCATATGAAAAATAATAAACCATTAGAGTTGAGCATAGGCGGGAGAAAGTGGCAGTGTCTTTAAACACGATGGAGCAAGAAGCAGCCTTTGTTAGCTCAGGGAAAATGAAATCAAATGGTGCAGACAGCGAGGGCCAAAACTGGCTGAAGCTGTAAACCAGCGCCAACACACATCAATAAATAAATAACCTAATAAAACACTCAACGGTGAAACCTTATTTTTCTGCTCTTCCCACGGACATGCGGACAACACTCTGGGCTAAATCACTTTCTTCCATAGGTGGTTGCCATCTTCACTTATTTTTGTTATGTTTTCCGACAAAATGTAATCTGAAATCACTGACGTACTATAACATTGTTAGAATTATTGTGCACACAGTTAACATTTATGTTTCCCTTGTTATAACAGATAACTTCTGTCGAGTCAGCCTTTCCATTGTTCTGGGCCATTTGGCTTCAATATATGTATTCTATTCTATGTTCTATGTTGCTTTCCTGTCTATCGCATTCTTTTGCTTTACCCATAAGCGGAGTTTAAGGCCCCCCCGGTGGCCAAAAATTTTCACTGCATGTAATTGACTTTCCTATATATATATATATATATATATATATATATATATATATATATATATATATATATATATATATATATATATATATATATATATATATATATATATATATTAGGGCTGTCAAAATTATCGCATTAACGCGCGGTAATTAATTTTTTAAATTAATCACGTTAAAATATTTGACACAATTAACGCACATGTCCCGCTCAGACAGTATTCTGCCTTTTGGTAAGTTTCACCACAAGGCTTTTTGTGCTGTCTAACAGCGAACTCTTGTGGTCACTTTGCGACATGGTTTATTGTCCTTTAGCCAGTTCAATATGGCTGCACGACGTCTCGGGCTGATGCCTACATTGTAATGTTGTGCTTATATGATCCTTGGACAAGATTTGTCCATAAGTATGGTTGTTGTAAAGAATGTACATATTATGTTAGTAAGCGAAATGTTCTATTTTTTTTGTGTGAGACGATTTTTGTTTATGTTTAGTGAACCTGTATAGCGTGCTAAGCTAACGTTGTTGCTAATGCAATGCTTGTGTACTTTTTTTGTAGTTTTACGACGGTCTAAAGAGGACAATGGTTTGAGGCCATTTTATTAATAAATCAGATGAAAAAGGAAGAAGTCTAATTATTAAGGCGTCGTTCACTAGCTGTCTAGCTTTGGAAAAAGTAGACGCTTCGGAGTGAGGACAGCATAGACAGATTTAAATGACAGTAGAGTGAAATGCCCACTACAGTCCTTAATATATACCGTATGATGAATGTATATATCCATCTTGTGTCTTATCTTTCCATTCCAACAATTTATTTTACAGAATATCTATATAATTTACAGAAAAATATGGCATATTTTATAGATGGTTTGAATTGCGATTAATTGCGATTAATTAATTTTTAAGCTGTAATTAACTCGATTAAAAATTTTAATCGTTTGACAGCCCAAATATATATATATATATATATATATATATATATATATATATAGATAGATAGATATAGATATAGATATATATATATAAGTTGTAAAGCAAGAAAAAAAACAACAAAAATGAATTGAACAAAAAAGATTATTTATAATGGGTAAAAATTATTTTTCGAACAGATCATGCGACTAGCATCTTTGACGGACATTTGCTTTTTAAAAAAAATAAATAAATAATTTTATTTTTCAAATGATTTTTGTCTTTGATTGAAAATATTTTTTTAGGGTTGAAGCAACTTTTTGGGGGATCGAATGATTTAGACACAAGTGTCCTACCTATAAAATGGCCCGAACACAAAAAAGATTGCTAAAATCAAAGATTTTTTTTCGTCTCAAATATATTTTCGCATTCAAAAACTTTTATTCTGTGATTGGAATTTCTTTTTTTTTTTTTCTTTTTTTTTTTAATTGTCATGATTTTTCTTAAATATATTTTTTTTGTATGGAGCAACTTATTTTTTGATTGAATAATAAAGACACAGATGTCTTAGCCAAAATGTGGCCAAAACACAAATCAGCATTACTTCAATCAAAAGTTGCTTCAATCAAAAAAAAAAAAAAAAAAAAAAAAAAAAAAAAAAGCTTTTGAATGCATTTTTTTAATTTCAAATTTATTTCAAATTTATTTTTGCATTCAAACACTTTTTTTTTAATTGAAGTGACTTTTTTTTAATAGAAAGTATATATTTTGATTGAAGCAACTTTTTTTTGATAGATGCAAATTTTTTTTGATCGAATATTGAAGACATAAATCTACCTACATATGGCTCTGCCCAGGGGATACAATTTTTGACAGAGGCAACTACATTGGCACGACAACAGCGGGCGAAATAAAGGAAAAGAAAACGTGCAGGTAGCATTTAACCAAGAATCGAGACCGTTTTACGTCCGTATCTATGAAGAATTCGGGGATTTAAGCATTTATCCACAAGAATTTTCGCCAGAAAAGCTCCTTTTACGCCAGGCGGCCGCTAGCCTCATTCGCTAACGTGGTAGCATGGTACTTCGTCAATATACGTAAAATAAACGCTAACTGCACGGTTTCTTTGCTTTTAACCAAGAATCGAGACTATTTTCTTTCCATATGTATGAAGAATTCGGGGATTTAAGCATTTATTCACAAGAATTTTCGCCAGAAAAGCTCCTTTTACGCCAGGCGGCCGCTAGCCTTATTCGCTAATATAGTAGCATGGTACTTCGTCAATATACGTAAAATAAACGCTAACTGTGCTGTTTATTTGCTTTTGACAAAGAATTGCGACTGTTTTACGTCCATATCTATTAAGAATTCGGGGATTTAAGCATTTATTTACAAGAATTTTTGCCAGAAAAGCTCCTTTTACGCCAGGCGGCCGCTAGCCTCATTCGCGAACAAAGTAGCATGGTACTTCGTCAATATACGTAAAACAAACGCTAACTGCACGGTTTCTTTGCTTTTGACAAAAAATCGAGACTGTTTTACGTGCATATGTATGAAGAATTCGGGGATTTAAGCATTTATTGACAATAATTTTCGCCAGAAAAGCTCCTTTTATGCCAGGCGGCCGCTAGCCTCATTCACTAACATAGTAGCATTGTACTTCGTCAATATACGTAAAATAAATGCTAACTGCAAGTTTTATTTTGCTTTTAACCAAGAATCCAAACTGTTTTACATGCATATCTATGAAAAATTTGGGGATTCAAGCATTTATTTACAAGAATTTTCGCCAGAAAAGCTCCTTTTACGCCAGGCGGCCGCTAGCCTCACTCGCTAACAAAGTAGTATGGTACTTCGTCAATATAAGTAAAACAAACGCTAACTGCACGGTTTCTTTGTTCTTAACCAAGAATCGAGACTGTTTTACGTCCATATCCATGAAGAATTCGGGGATTTTAGCATTTATTTACAAGAATTTTTGCCAGAAAAGCTCCTTTTACGCCAGGCGGCCGCTAGCCTCATTCGCTAACATAGTAGCATTGTACTTCGTCAATATACATAAAATAAACGCTAACTGCTCGGTTTCTTTGCTTTTAACCAAGAATCGAGACTGTTTTACGTCCATATCTATGAAGAATTCGGGGATTTAAGCATTTATTTACAAGAATTTTTGCCAGAAAAGCTCCTTTTATGCCAGGCGGCCGCTAGCCTCATTCGCTAACAGTATATAGTGTATCGGCTAATGATAATAAAGGGCTATTCTATTCTGTAACAAGTCATGATTGTATATAGAATGTATTAAGTATCTATTTACATGTTATTTATAATTGATTCTGCATGTTTTCCTCAAGTATTAGGTTTCTGATGTTAAATTGAGTGATTTATTAGCTGTTGAAAACTTGCAGTAAATAAAAAAAAAATTAAGTTGCGATTTTGGTCAAAAACATATGTTAAATATTGCTATTGATCTTGAAAATATAGGTGATTATCTCTTTATTTGGTGATTTTTGTGCATCTAGTGTAAAATTTGAGACTTTTATAGCCATTTTAAGTCGTGTTATACTTATAAAAAAAAAATAATAATAATCAGGATTTTATAAGGAAACGACTGATTTTTTTGATGCGGCTGCTCATGGAGACTCATATATAGCTAAGGTAGGTGCCTGTTTTGGTTTTAGGTCGGTAGCAGCTTTGGTTTAATAAATGTTTGAATTTGAAGTTTTTGAAAATAGGCCCCCTACGAATCGGCCCTGTTTACCGTGTCATGTCAATCGGATATGAAGTCTATGCATACATATACAGCATACCTCTAATGTCACAAGTCGAATCCTCTCAGGTCGTCAACAGGTTGACCAATCGAAGAGTAATAAGAAAACAAAATTTAGTAAACGGTCGAATTCAAAGCAGTGGAAGAGTGGTTAGCATGTCTGCCTTGCAAATCTGATGTTTTGGGTTTGAATTTTGCCAGCGGAGGACCAAGAACCGTGTTGCTCCTTGGGGCTGTGCGCAAAGTGGGTGGCGCATCGAATAGGAGAGATCGTAGAGGAGAAATTTCACACAGCAAGAGATTTTGGCAGTAAACGTAGGCTAGGGTAAAATAACAGCTCAGTAGCTTAGCAACCAGTGCCAAATATGGACACGCTTACGAAAACCAAGTGCAGTGTAAAAAGGGCTTAGGTTGCCCACAGGTCTAAAAGTGAGTGTGACATGCTCATTATCTTCACATGTGGCCATCTTATTTTCATACTGCTTAAGCCATTAGGGTCGAACGACAGCTGAATCTCATGGTTCGATATCGCTGAGGCATTAAGCTTGTAATGAGATAATTGCAATCCAGGTAGCCCTCAGGTTATGACGTACCCGACTTACGTCATTTCGACTCTACAACGCGTGTTTGTCCGCTTTTTTTTTCTCCAGTTGTTTTCTAGTTTTTTTAGTCACGTAACAGTGTCTTATCCGCCTCCTCTCAGCACCGATGGTGAATATAGGAGATTATTTGTCATTTAATTTTGTTGCTTATTAGGTCTAATTAATCTAAATTGTTGATTTCTACAGTAATTGCTTTGCACACCTGTGCAGTCTTCTTTTCTTTGTTGCACTCGGACTTATTTGACATCACGCCAGCGATATTTTCTGTTATTTTTTAGCGTTGCTTGTTGGTGAAGCGGGGGTAAACAGCAGTTAACATTTTTTGAAGGTAGAGAAACTGTTAATGGTGCAGGCTTGGCAATTGTTAGCTCACTATTAGCACGCTAGCTTAATGAGCAGCGTTCGTTTTCACCATTGGCGCGGTGTCACTAATAGCTGCAGTTTTCCTTGTTGAATTGCCCAAGATTTGGACCTTATTTCCCTCGGTATTACTGTGCAGCCATTGAGGTATGTTTTTGTAAGCAAATATGTCTCTATCGATTTACTTTATAGCATTATTGTATGCTCTCTGTCATTTTTTGTATTTTATTTTCTTAATCGTGTGTTCATAGTTTGACAGTGACAAATGAATAAATGTCAGTTGTAAGAAGAACTACGGTGTTATCTGTGTTGCAATAGTTATTTTGAGATTTTAGTGGGACTTAAAGGGTTAATTCTTGCACGGAAATTCGGGTTACGTAACCAACGTAGAAACAGAACTCATTCCTAACTCGTAATTTTTAAAGTGTTTGCGTTTAGTTTGATTGCGTTGGGTAGATACACTGCCTTCAAGTGGCAAAAGTGAAAATGACATAACTCATCTAACATGGCTGGATCCAGCTGCTCCCTGTTGAGACCAACATAAGGTTGTAATTTTTTTCATCGAGCTAATGTTTTTTTAACGCATTCGTAACTTAGTTTAGAGGTATATTGAGCAGTTTATTGAGGGAATATGTGTTTGGACAATTTTTTAACTCATTCGCTCCCAAAAACATATAAATACATTCTATTTTTAATTGTTTCAGTGTCCCAAAGACGTATTTACACGTCTTTTAGGTTTGTTTGTTTTTTTTATAAGAGACATCTCTGGGTTCTCATTCAATTGAGCTCCAAAGCACAAAGCTGAAAATCCCATTTTAAAGCAATAAATCTGGCCACTGGAGGGCAGTAGCACATTTTGTAAGACCCGCGATTCAACGGCAACAAACGGCCGGGGCGCCAGCGGAAGGATACCAGGCGGCGGACGACCGAGCAGAACAACCGAGACCACCAGTGCAGCGGACGATGTCGTTGAGTCCGTGCTGCTCGCCGAGCAGACCCCGCAGAGACTCAAAAAAATCCATCTTTATGAGACAGGCGGCAATGAGGGAAAAGTTAACCCGGCTGTCGCAGCCAAAACAGCGTCATCTCAGTTAGTTATGTGTAAATAAATTGTTACTTTGCTGTCAAAAGCTCTATTTGGCCAGTTGTTTATATTATTTAGTAAAACATTATTCAGATGTTTGGGATGTAACTAAAGCAAAAAATAGCTGTGTTAAAGTATGTTGAAATGTATGCTTTGACAAAAAGCTCAATTTCTCAGTTTTTTCATTAGAAATTGGAAAATTGCTCAAACTAAGCTATTTTCTAATGCTGATTTCTAAAGAATGGAAAAAGATATTAACTTACTTTTTTTCTGCTGAAAGAAGAGAGTAATCTTTCTTTCGGTGAGTTCCATGTTTATATAGCAATAGAACAGAATTTTCTGTGGGCCTTGCAAAATCAGTCAAAATCCAGTAAAACGGCCGGGAGCGAAGGACCTTGCTCTGGTGAAAATGGCTGGGAGTGAATGAGTTAAGAGCATTGTGTAAAAAAAGTTAGTTTTTTTTTTTTTTTAGCATTTAAGCTAGCAGACTTTTGCTATGCTAGCAAGATAACCAACTTTTCTTTTGTTGTACTTCGATCCTCATTTATTTCTTTTTTTTTGTAATACCATTTGAGGCTAAGCCTAGGTATTTTAATTATTGGTCTTGTGAAATGAAAGTGCAATTCTGCAGTTTAAAAAAAAAAATCATTCAGGAATTTTATCTTGCGTTTGCATTTAATGCTGTTTTGAAACTGCAATCTTAGCAAGGCCCCCCCCCCATCTCCTAAAATTTCTTCTGCAACACATTAAATGTTCCCATTTTGATTACTTAATTATTCGAACTGCCCAATTGATAGATTAATCGATTAGTTTTTTGTTTTTTTTTTAAACCTGTCCTGTTCAGCTGTTTGACACGGAGAATGGAAGTCTAAGTGCCCAGATTGTCTGAACAGTTTTAATGTTTCACATTGAGAGTCTGACATACTCCCATGGTGATCATTCAACATACCTTGTTTATTATAACAAAGCAGCAAACAGGACGGGGGAACAGAAGAAAAGAAACACAAGAGAAGAAAAAAAAGAAACACAACAAGAAATTCATTGAACGCCTAACTCCACTAACTACTAATATGTTGGCGCTATTGTCTGCTAAATGTATTTCTTGTTGACACCATGTGGGGACCTGTTGACCAGGGAAAGAGGGGGAAGGAGGTGGGGGAGTCTATAAGCTAAGTGATAGAAAGGTGTAGAGTGTACACAAATCATCTCTGTGATGTAGAACCCAGTAATCGTATGAATCCCTTGTGAGTGTAAGCCAGTTGGCGACCGACCCTATGCCGCCCCATTGCCAATCCCGGCACCGGGACCCCGTGCGCTATCACATCCAGCCACACGCGAGCCCCACCGGCTGGATGGACAGCCACGCAGACGAGCTGAGACGCCACGCGGGCGCCGACACAGGGCCACGGCCCCCACACAGCGCAGCCCATCCCTCCTCCCGTTGCCCAGCAAAGGAGCCCTCGTCACCCCCCCGAATCCAGGGTGGTCCCCCGGGCCACCTATGTGCCAATCTACCGGCCTTCAGGGATGGCAAGAGGGTACGCACCACCAACCCCACGCTCGTCCCAAACCCCGGCCGCCCACCCGGGCCACAAGCCGCAGCCCCCCAGCCGGCACGGCCCGCCAGGGGGCCCCCAGCGGCCCACCAAGCCCAGGGCAGGGCCGGGTCCCCCGCCGTAGCAGGCAAATTAATCGATTATTTAAATAAACGATAGCTGCAGCCCTAGTTCAGACTGAGAAGTATCTTGTTCATATTTGATATGAAATTACTGTACCTTCCGAATGTGGTTTCAATCCGAGTAATAAAAAATCAGATTTCTGTGCTTTGTGACTGTTCAGACTACAAAAGAGCCATCGATCTGGACGGGCTAAAATTTGGATTTGGGATACCAGTCTGAACAAGGCTGAAGTTAATGTTTGTGTTGTTTCTCTCTTTTTTTCATTACGACAAAACATTGTCTAGTCTAGTCGCACCTTCTGCTGCCAGCCACCATATCAGATCACTGCACATGAATAAACCACATCAACTGGACCACTCTAAATCATAAGGATTTAAGATGATAAGTCAGGCATTTTAAGCCTTATTCTACTATTTTATTCTGTCAGTGACGAGACATTGCATTGCTGGGATCCAAATGTTCCGCGTCTTCTCCATCTAAAGCGTCACTTTGATGCTAAATTAACTCCGGCACACCTGCTAGCTGAGCCAATTATTAATGCAGCTCAGGAAGTCCGGTACATGAGGGCCAGATGCGATGCCATGGATGGAATAAAAACAGCCATCCTGTTCTTTCTCACTGCAGTTCATGAATCCTAGCGTTCTCAACATAGGATAGCCACTCTCTTTGCGTGTGAAGAGTCTTGCTCTTTCTCCATTTTCCACCTCCGTGTCTTTCACTTTACACTCCATCTCCTCCATCATTTTCGCCACTTACCCTTTCCTGTGAATCCCTTCTTCTGTCACTTGCATCCTTAACCCGGTGTACCTTCACGCTGTTTTGTCACTTCACATATTCCCCACCTCTTTCACCTTATTTTATTGCAATTCTTTCTTTACTTCTTTGTTTCCCGGCTGATAGGTGGGAACATCTGAGCGCGTCATGATACAACAATTATCGATACATGGGTCAGGAAATCGTTCGAGGATATTCTACAAAACAACTAATAAAGAGAAAAACCAGCTAATTTCCTTCTGCTGTGTGTTTATCATTGGTAGACGTCCATTCCATTTGAACTGGGAGGGTGGTGACAGATAGTCCCCTTCTAATCATCTCATGATAACCTGACATGCTCGAAACTCACTTCTTTTTTTTTGGAATTAGAAATAAATTTACACAACTAGGAGAAAAAAGGAGGCGCTACTGAAATGAATCTTCTAATTTGGCCGATTCGACCGAGTTTGCCAAATTCCATGGCTCTTTAAACTGCCTAAGTCCCTGAAAAAATCTACTTCCTTTTAGTGGCAAACAAAGGCAACAGACATGCGGACATGAACCTTAAAATGTAATATTATAAAAGGTCTTGAAACTACAATGAACAAACCGAAAAGAACTGGACATGTATAAGTAAAATGAGTGACTTTCTGTTGCCACTAGTTGGCGCTGTAGGGTTGATGCAATTGATCCCTACAGGACCCTTCAGGGTACGACTCTCACCAAGCACAGGAGTTTTGGCGCAGATGTGTTGTATGTCTGCCATGTTATGACAGTTCAAAATTTATGGCGACGGTCGTTTTCACGTTCCTATTTGGACCCCTGTACTTCAAGAAACCTCAATATTTTTCATCATGCAGCTGAACACATGTCTTACGGCTCCCGTGAAACAGGTTTGAGGTCACTTTATTTTTTTCCCTTGCAGGAGGAGCCTGTGTCGTTAAAAAAAAAAAAAAAAAGGCAGTTTCCTGTTCCCAGCAGGTGGCGCCAGCCCTAATGGGTAATATTTTAATACAGTAGTGTTCAGGGTGGGATAACTCACATACATGCCAGATATGAAAAAGAAAAGAAAATTGAACCTTGTGTCATGGAGTTATTAGTCATTTACTGAATTTTGGGTGTTGCCAAAAAATGGCCAACTTTGGCACCCCGCCTAGGTCAGGCCTGTGTATGAAAACTCATAAACTTAAGATCTCATATGTCTCATGAACAGTCTCACCAATTTTGAGGAGGGTCCAACAAACTCCCTAGGCGCCAAGGTCTAAATTGTGCACCCTGTAAATCGATAAACATTTCACATTTGATCCAAAATACTCAATTTCCAGTTGGGTTTGGAATATGGGTGCAAGAACCTTTTCGGAGCAGTTTTGCACAACGTATTGACTCCCCAAATTTCATCGCTCAACGTTAAAAAAACCTTATGGGAGAAGTCTTTTTGAAAAAATTCACAGGGGCGCTACTGAGCCATTTTGTTACAATTTTTCGCAACGTTGCAAAATTATCAAAATCTTCGCAAAGCTGCATGTATGTGCAAATTGTGGTGCGTTTTTGAGCATGTTCAGGCCCTTCAAATTGGCCATTTTCATTAGATATGAAAAAAAAAATCCTTTGCATTCCAATAGGGCTCTCAAGCCAGTTGGTGCTCGGGCCCTAATCAAATGAAATCAAATCAGTCTCATCTTCAATAACAGCAATTCAAATTTGCGTTTACAAATAGCTGCTGATTAGGGCTGCAGCTATCAATTATTTTAGAAGTCGATTAATCGATGAACTAGTTAATTCAAATAATCGAGTAATCGGAAAAGGAACATGAAAAATTAAAATACCTGAGCTGAGCCTCAAACGGTATTAAAAATAAAGAAATGAGGATCTATGTACAACAAAAGAACAATTGGCTAACTTACATGGCAAAAGTCCGCTAGCTTAAATGCTATAAAATGCGAATGGTTTTTTTCCCCAATGCTCTTAACAAATGGTTCAGACTCATATTCCCACAAAAAATGGCTCAATATACATATTAACTAAATTACGAATGCATTAAAAAACATTAGCCCCCCCCAAAAAACTTTGCTTAAGTTGGTCTTGACAGGGAGCAGTTTGATTCAGACAGGTGAAATGAGGCAGATCAGAGGGCAATGTATCCACCCTAATCAATAAACTAAATGTAAACACTTTCAAAATAACACATTACAACGATACTTTAATTCAACGATTACTCGAGGCAACAAAATTGTATCCGAATATTTTTTTCTAATCGAATACTCGAGTTAATCGATTAATCGTTGCAGCACTACTGCTGATACAGCAGTAACAAACGATTAGCATGTATCAGTTAGCGTCTGCACATGATTAAAAACAATCACATAAACTGGCCCCAAGTATTCGACCACAATTAAAAACGCACAATTACAATTACTATGTACTGTCCAGCCGTCACTTCTGGATGCTTCACAAGCAATAAATTTGCGCGCAGGCTGTCACCTCTGCCACTCCGCTGCTCTGTGTGTGAGTCTGTGGGGTGGGCGGGCACGTCTGTACATTCGTTCGCTTCCCGTTCTACGCTTCTTTCATCAAAATAAAAGTATGCATCTCAAAGCAAAAGTCAACAATTAAAAAACAAGACGCAGGCGTCATAAAGTCGAAATCGAGTAAGTCGGGTCCGTCATAACCCGGGGACTACCTGTATTGTCACACCCCTATATGGAGGACGGAGGGACTCCCATCTGTGGCTAACTCATTTGAAGGAGGTAGACAATAAAAAGCAGAAAATACAGCATCTGCACACATTTTGCCAGCCTTCTGGAACCGTCCCAATGCTGACACATCGCTACCTCCAAAACTCGGGGTCATTAATCACCACCATATACAACACGTAACAATGCGAGTAGTATGATGCTTTAGAAACCTCATTCACTGTAAAACTACTCCGGTGGCTTCAATACACACATAAATGAAGAGTTCCTAGCCAAAGCTCAATAGATCTCGCACCTTTTCTTTCTTTTAAAAACGACAAAAGAGTCCATTGCATTCGGAATAGGGAGATTAAAAGCTCAAGGGCACTCCAATGCGCAAAAAAGAAAAATCCTGCTTAAGCTTACTTTTGACCATCGTGTGAAATACGTGACACATGATTGAAGGGATTTAAAACAGTCTTATCCATCTTGAACAGTCCCCCCATTTTACCTGGGACTTGATTCATAAATCCTATTTGGCATGTTATCTGCAGCCTCTGCAATGTCAAGGCGAAATCTTTCATCGTTTCATTTTGAACACCCATTTCTCATGATAAGGATGACACGTGTTATACTTCTAAAAAGTTTCACAAGCCTTTTTGATTTTCACTGCGAGGTCAGCATATGTCGAGGTCCACGCTACTCCATGATCTCCAATCAGCCAATAGCTGAGCTAAATAGCTTCCATAGTATTGGGGAATCATTATAAAATGAATAGGCCTTATGCTCATACCAAGAGGAGTATACAATATTTTAGCACTGGTATTAAATAATTCATTGGTGATTAACGAAGACAGTTTTATACTACTTTAAAATGAAATTATAATAAATATTTTGTCGAATTGCCCAATTTCTCGCCACCTTTGACAGAGACAGGCATTTATGAGCAACCAAAGAGAGAAATACAGCAGGATTAAAAGTAGAAAAACTTGTGAAATCATTTTTTGTAATTGCCTTTCTCAAGTTGTATGTATGCATGTTTTTTTTTTTTTTTTTTTTAGTATTGTTGTAATTTGTCAGCCACAGTTTGAACTGCAACAACAAATCGATTTACTCAAGTAATTCGAATTAATAAAAAAAAAAAAAAAGATTCAAATTAAATTTTGCTGCTTCGAGTATTCGTTTAATTGAAGTGGCATTGTAATGGTTTTGAAAGTGTTGGCATTTAGTTTTATTGATTTGGATGAATACACTGCCCTCTAGT
Source organism: Corythoichthys intestinalis (assembly GCF_030265065.1). Lineage (NCBI taxonomy): Eukaryota > Metazoa > Chordata > Actinopteri > Syngnathiformes > Syngnathidae > Corythoichthys > Corythoichthys intestinalis. The sequence continues at coordinate 6,158,358 of NC_080414.1, read as the reverse complement.
GGCAACAGTGAATATGTCATAACTTATTTCACATGGCTGAATACAGATGCTCCCTGTTAAGACCAACAAAAGTTGTTTTTTTTGAGCTCATGGTTTTAATGCATTTGTAATTTTGCTGTTTTTTGCGGGAACATGTGTTTGAACTAGAGATGTCGATCGGGTCCGATCACGTCATTTTCAAAGTATCAGAATCGATAAAAAAATATCGGACATGCCTTTTTTTTTTTTTTTATTAAATCGTTTTCTAATTGTATTTAACGTTACAGACAAAATGTCTTACACTCATCCAGAGTCTTTAGTTTTGGCTTAAAGTGGGGCTGTCAAATTTATCGCGTCAACGGCGGTAATAACATTAAAATATTTAACGCAATTAACGCATGCGCTGCACGACCCACTCACACATTGTCGCGTTCAATCTATAATGGCACCGTATTACGTATACATAGGCAATGTAAAATGAGTAGAGAGAATTGTGGCAGCCTTTGAAACCTTTTTTTAACTGGCTAAAGCCTTACAATCCCTCTCTCATTGGTCAGAAATATCGTGGAAAGCAATGTGGGGAAGAAAGGTAGTAGTTGATCTTTTTCTTAACACCTTATTTTATTTCCCCACGCTGAGAAGATATATCAATTGGTACCATTACGCACAGTCATGGTTGCACTTCCCATCATGCATTTGGGCAGAAGTTAAATGGCTGAATTATCATTTACTGAAAGCTCATAAAAATCCACTAGATGGCAATATTTAGTCATTATATACAAAGTCACATTTGTCCTTTAAGAATTACAAGTCTTTCTATTCGTGGATCCCTCTCACAGAAAGAATTTTAATAATATAAATGCCATCTTGAGGATTTATTGTCATAATAAACAAATACAGTACTTATGTACTGTATGTTGAATGTATATATTCGTCTGAGGTTTATTCATTTTTTTCTTAATGCATTGCCAAAATGTATATGATCGGGAAAAATTATCGGGAATGATTGGAATCGAATCGAGAGCAAAAAAAAAATCGGATCGGGAAATATCGCGATCGGCAGATACTCAAACTAAAACGATCGGGATCGGATCGGGAGCAAAAAAAAACATGATCGGAACAACCCTAGTTTGAACCATTTATTAAGAGTCCTGATACCGAAAAAAAGATTCAGAATATTTATTGTCATTGTTGCAAAAAGCACAACGAAACTTTGTTTGGAGCATCCATATAACTAAGTTGGTAAAGTGCAAAACCCATATAATAAATACCCTTAAGTACCAAGTGTAAACATTGACACAGTATTAGACATAAGTACAAAAAGATTCCACAGAAGCATAAAGTCATGTCAGTGTCTTCTAAAACAGAGCTATTGAAGTGTGGTGAAAATTCATTTAGTTTTAATATCCCAATACATCGCAAACCCTCAAAAACTTGCAATGTCAATTTTTTTTCCAATATCGTTCAGCCCTCATCTAAATAAAATTAGGGCTGCAGCTATCGAATATTATAGTAATCGACTAAAAATTCTATCCATTAATTGAGTAATCGGATAAAACATCTTTTTTTTAGGTAAAGAGCAATTATAAATATACATGACAAAAAAAGACATTTAATCCAATATTGAACCATTTTCAGTCAATCAATGTCTTTATTTTCGATGTACATTGTTGAAAACAGTCAACAATTGCATCTAAGATGTGACTAGAAAAAAAAAATTCATTGCTTTCACTCAAAAAACTCTAGATCTTATAAAAAAAAAATTAAAAAAAAGACATATTTCTTACCTAATATGTAATTACACTTGATAACACACTTCACTTGAAAGCTAATTTAAATTCCATTTGTGTCAAGCTATGTTTAAGTTCTAGTTAAATTTTAAGTTAGTCTAAACTGTAAATTACTGATAGGATTTTGAGTTTTTGCAGTGTTCAAAATAAATGTATGATACCTGCTGTATTGGAGCACATTAGGGACCAGTGCGACTTGGTGTTTTATTCACCAATGACTACTGATCTAAAACTGACAGTTGGCTTTATTTTAATTTTACACCCTCATCATTCTACAGAGCTGTTTTTACAGATTAAATAAAGCCTGTATGTAAGACACGTTAGCCACGCATCGACAGCGGTCATAATCAATAGAAACCTAGCCCTCCGAAGGGCTAACGTTACGTGAGCGCGTGACAGTAACGTTATATTTATTAGCGATGAGAAGTCTACTGCTTAAAGATGGCGGCTGTTTACTAACGCTGCCCAGACACGGCCGAGTCTGTCATTTCGCATCTTGTCCTAAATGCACGCGATATCTATGAGACGCATCGGACACTACCTGCTACCACACTGGCATCATGCGGGCTTAGTTTTTAGCAACGTCGGCGTAGTTTGCAGCGGCTGTCGGCTGCGTTAAGTTTTTTTTTGTTTTGTTTTTTTAATTGCGTCTTCCTCTACGCACGTGACGTCAGCTCGTTGTCCCGCATTAAAAGTAGTCCGGGCAAAACATGATGCTTAGAGCTGGCAAATTAAACGATTCCTCGAGGTCAATAAAATTACTCGGATCAGTTTTTAAACTCGAGTTACTCGAGTATTCGTTTTGGCTCTAAAATGACTGAGAAGAAAGTTTAATTTAAGACTGATGCACAAAGTTAAATACACAAGTTAGCTTCTTTAGCACCCCGTGCATTTTTTGGGCGTTGTTTCCAACTGTGCTTGCTTTCTTTTATGTTTAAGATTAGTTTAACTGCCACCAGTCCTACAGAATAAGAACACAATATAGCCAATAACAAAGAAGCTGTCTCCATCGCTGTATGTAGCACTTTTATAAGTAGCTTCATGATACTGGTACTTATGAAAAGATAAATGTATGTCTTTCATTTGCTTCCCTTTACCAACGCACTTCTATTGCCTTGTATTAAGGTCAAAAGCTTAGTGACGAGTTGACCATCCTTGTGTGATGTAAAGGATTCCTCTTGTCACTCAAGGACATCCCAGCTACTTTAAACTTCAGGCCTTGAACCGAAATAGAGCAGCCGACAACTAATCATACCATCATTGTTGGAGTACAGCTCATCTCGACAATATTTAACGATCAAAGTGGACGTGAAAGTGGTAAATTTACCTGCCAGTCAGTTTACTGAAATCAACTAGCGTAAAGGGCAGATAAAGAGTTCCATTTTTGGGGTGTTTTACTCAGTTAAATTGTATTGACTGCATTGTTCGCTCTGTCAAAACTCATGTTACAAAAAAATTCAACCGAATTGACTGCATAATTTTTGAGTTACTGCCATAACAACACCTTAGCAACGAGAGACGCGGTTCGCTGCTGGCCACTACCTGATGACGTAAGGAACATGAAAAAAAAAATACCTGAGCTGAGCCTCAAACGGTATTAAAAAAAAAAATTAAATGAGGATCTATGTACAACAAAAGAACAATCAGCTAACTTACATAACAAAGGTCCGCTAGCTTAAATGCTATAAAATGCTACCGTTTTGTTTTTTGTTTTTTTTATAATGCTCTTTTGGACACCTATTCGGACAAAAAACAGCTAAATATACCTATAAACTAAATTACGAATGCATTAAAAAAACATTAGCTCAAACAAAAACTTGGTTTACGTTGGTCTTAACAGCGAGCAGTTGGATTCAGCCATGTGAGATGAAGCAGACCAGAGGACAGTGTATCCATCCTAATCAATAAAACTTAATGCAAACACTTTCACAATAAACCATTACAACGCCACCTTAATTAAATGAATACTCGAAGCAACAACATTTAATTCGATTTTTTTTTTCCGTATCGAATACTCGAGTTAATCGATTAATCGTTGCAGTACTACTGTGAGGTACTGTGAGTTGTGTTTGTGCAACAAAAAAACCAAAAAAAATGGAGACAAACTGACGGACGAGACTCCAGCGTCGTAAAGTTGAAATCGTATAAATCAAGTACGTCGTAACCCGAGGATTACCTGTATTCCAAAAGTACATGACGATTAAAATACAGCGTTAACTTTTGAATGTGCTGTCATCAGCATTTACAAAGCAATCACTAATGATTGCACATTAGTGGCTCAAATGGCCACAATTAAAAACAAGATAGACTATTATTTAAATATGGGCCCATAGGACAGCCATGAAAGATGTTGTATTGTACTGCGAGTGGAAAAGAAGAGTGATGTTACAGCTTTAATGGTGCATAACGTGTATTTAATCTTGTAAGACTTCTACCCTTATGGGGAATATTCTACAAGTGCCCATTAGCAACTGTGCATTGTGTGTGTGTGTTTTTTTAAGAAACGTCATTAAGCGAGCTCATCTTGGACCAATCATGACAAGAATCATGAATGAATGATGAGCATATGGAGGCTGTCAAGACCTTCTAGGAGTCCATCAAAAAACAATCAAAGCAACAGACAGGTTCACAGCCAGTGTCACTCAGCTGTGGTCTAGCCATGACATATGCTTAGATGAAAGAGAAAGCATCAAATCTTAAATGTCCCACTTTGGGTTTTTCATCTTTTCTTTTGAACTATAAAGCCGGTCATTCTGTAAATGCGGAAAAGAAGAGTGGCAATTTTGTTAAGAGACTAGTGAACGCTGAGAGTCAATCATTTCCCATTCACGTTACAGTGCATTAAAACATCTATTCGTTTTTTTCACCGCTCGCCCTATTCATTCGCATTCAGTCTACTCAAGTAAGAGTAGCATTACGTCAAAATAGTATTACACAGGTAAAATTGAAAGTAGTCATCCGAACAATTTACTCAAGTAAAAATTTATTTGGTGAAAAGAATTAATGCTGCAACGATTAATCAATCAACTTGAGTAATTAGATTAGAAAAAAGCTTCAAATCAAATTTTGCTGCTTCGAGGATTTGCTGAATTAGAGTGGCGTTGTAATGGTTTGTTTTGAAAGTGTTTGCATTTAGTTTTCTTGATTTGGGTGGATACACTGCCATCTAGTGGCAACAGTGAATATGACATAACTCATTTAACATGGCTGAGTCCAGCTGCTCCCTGATAAGACCAACACAGACATCCAACAATTGTGCTTTTTGAAGCTTTTTACATCATTCACTTTTGACAATTTGTAAAGCTGTAACACACATATGTACACTTACATTCAAAACGACACGGATTTTAAAAATAAAACACTTGAAACATCAAACATCCATCTAGTCTGATCAACATGTAAATTTAGTAGATTAAATTAGCCTAATGTGCCACTATCTTAAATGCTACCAATGCGAAGGTATTTACAATTCTCACAGCAAATCGCTCACACGTAACCCCACAAATTGTAGCTGTAAACTTAACTACAAATGCATACACAAATATATATTAGCTGAAACAACTTACAGCTTTATGTGGGCCAAACCAGAGCACAGCTGTCCTTTATCCATGTCATACGAGAGTCTGCGCCTCAGTCATAAGGCGACAGACCAGCCAGACCCAACGCTGCCACCAGAGGGCAGTGTATCCTCCATCATTAAACAAAATATAACACCTTTGGACTTTTGGATAGTTATTTTAGGGCAGGGGTGGGCAAACCGGTCCTCGAGGGCCGCAGTGGGTCCTGGTCTTTGTTCAGACTTATCCAGCACAGACAGTTTAGCCAATGAGGTATCAGTGGAAACAAGAAGCACCTGACTGAAATCTACTGATTGCACTTGAAAGAAACCGGATTGGTGAAAGGCTGTCCTCATGATGGGTATGAACAAAAACCCGCACCCACTGCGGCCCTTTATGGAATAGTTTGCCCACCCCTGTTTTAGGGATTAAATAAGTTTATTCCAACTTGCGTGGAAATTCTGTTTACGACGCTAACGTAGGAACAGAATTCGTTCGTAATTTCGGACTTTTGGGATATTTTTTTGTGGTAATTCTGACTTGTGGACATTTGCTAGCGCAGGAACAGAACTCGGGGACTACCTGTTTATCGATTCTTGGTAGCAACCAATTAATAACTTTCTGGGCTACAAAGTATCACTTTCGATATTTTGTCACACCCTTAAGACATATGCCGATAACCGGTTTCAAGGTATACCGTGGTATGAAAATGTCAAGGTTTCAAAACCACAAACATTTTCACGTGCGGACATTTGCTAGCGTGGGAACAAAACTCGGGGACTACCTGTTTATCGATTCTTGGTAGCAACCAATTAATAACTTTCTGGGCTACAAAGTATCACTTTCGATATTTTGTCACACCCTTAAGACTAAGCCTGTCGCAAAATGCAATAATTCCATTTATCGCACGGTAAATAAAAATGAAGGCGATAATTTTTCCGCTGCGATTTATCGCCTCGCGTGCACCTGCGTGCGCGCGTCCGGCTGACGTGCTGTTAAAAGTTCGGCTTCCTTGTTACCAACTACGCAAAATGCATTTTAGTTCTGTTTTTACTTTAGTGCAGTTTAAGTTTAGTGCAGGTGGAGAAAAAAAAGAAAAGGTGACGCTTACCATTGAAATGAAGATGTGAATGATAGCAAAATATAAGCATGGTGTGTGCATCCATGAACTGGGTCGTAGAATGCCGATCTCGGCCGGCGGTCCCCCTCCGTTCGCCAGTCTTTATAAGTTAAGGTGACAGTTCTTATTGTGGTAACATCGCCTACGAAATCGCCAGCTTCGTCAGGTTTCAAATAATTTATTCCATCAACTCGCCGAGTGTCCACTGCTGTTGACGCCAGGATCGAAACAGAAAGTAAAATAGCGCTCTCCTGCTCACCGTCAGCCCCGCGGTGCGTTCAGGTACAGCAAAAAAAGTCCGCCACATTAGAAGCCGATTTGTTACATTATTACAGGTACTGTACTGTGTTATTGTTATTATTGCTATAATTATATTATTGTTATTCTGATTTTTATTCATATTTTATTTGTTTTGCTCTTTGTAACTGCTATTTGCAATAGTAACAGCAGTATTTATTAAGGATGTAGTGTGGGTTTTTGGGCTGTGGAACGAATTATTGGAATTATAATGTATTCTTATGGGAAAATCCTGCTCGACATACGACCATTTCGACTTACAAACAAGCTCCTGGAACGAATTAACTTCGTATGTAGAGGTACCACTGTATTACACATGTAACGCCATAGCAGAAGCTATGAGGGGAAACGTTTTCATTTGCCTAGATGCTTAAATTATTTAGTGGAATTTTTTTTTCTTAAAAAACACATTTTATTTCTTCTGTGTTTCTGTGCAGTATTAATATTGTTGTCTTTTACTTAAAAGAGGCATGGTCTATTGTTTTTAGTTGTGATTTCCTAAAAAGAATTTTTGAATTTAAGAGTAAACATTTATTGCGTTTAAATGGGTGTACGTGATCTATTAAAATACAGTGGTACCTCTACATACGAATTTAATTCGTTCCAGGACCTTGTTTGTAAGTCGAAATGGTCGTATGTCGAGCAGGATTTTCCCATAGGAATACATTATAATTCCATTAATTCGTTCCAAAGCCTAAAAACATACACTAAATTCCTAATAAATACTGCTGGCACTGTTACAAATGGCAATTAAACATAGAAAAACAAATAAGTTATAAATAAATAATTCAGAATAATATAATAATAAGAAGAATAATTAATAATTATTCCTGTAAATAATGTAACGAATCGGATTCTAATATGGCGGACACTTTTTACTGTCCCTGAACGCACCGCGAAGCTGACGTCTCAGTGAGATAGGTCGGTGCGGTAGAGATAATACTTTCGTTTTCTTGAGAGCAGTCAACTGCTTAAGACAATGGGCGTTTTGTGTTGGATAAGTTCTTAAATAAATGATAAAAACGTGACGAAGCTGGCGATTTCCTTGGCAATGTTACCACAATAATAATTGTCACCTTAACTTATAAATAGTGGCGAACGGTGGTCGGAAGAGGACCATGGAGCTGTATTGTTGAGCCAGTTCAGGGACGCGCACACCAAGCTCATATTTTTCTATAACTTGCATCTTCATTTCAAAGGTAAGCATCACTTTTTTCCTTATTTCTCCAACTGTATCAACTTTTTTTGAAAACTGTGTTGATTTCTCACACAAGAAAATCCACCGTGCGTTCGTTTGCAGTGCTGTCATGTCGTCGTATTTCGAGCAACTCGTCGGATGTAGAAACAAATGGCGGCTCAAATTTTACGTCGGATGTCGAAAAGATCGTGTGTCGAAGTGATCGTATGTAGAGGTACCACTGTATACTGTATTCTCACAGTGTTATTGTAATTTTTTTTTTTAAATGGGGGGGTGCAATATTATCGCAATAATTTATGAAATAAATGATCGCACACTAAAATTTGTTATCGCGACAGGCCTACTTAAGACATATGCCGATAACCGGTTTCAAGGTATACCGTGGTATGAAAACGTCAAGGTTTCAAAACCGCAAACATTTTCCGTCATGCCATCCCTCAGGTATTAGCTATTTTTAATGTCCCAAAAATGCAGGGAGAAATTCCTCGCTTGCAGCTGCAAGGCTCAACCCTCCACACGGGTTGTTGCTCAGGCTGCCGAGGAGGCAATATCTCCAATATGATTTCGCATTTATACAAAATTAAAGGTAGTAAACACTGTCATGAGCGTTTCCCAGTAGCTACGAGAGTTAACTCCAGTGTGTTTAGTGTGTTTAGCGGTGGTAAAACATTCAGTGTTTTTTTTTCTCTCTGGCAACTGTCTGTGTTGAGAAAGAGAATGTTTGTAAAATTTAAACATGATACGAGTCATACAGACGTGCTTTTCATGGAAAATAAATCAATTATTTTTGTTCTGATGGTAATAATGTTGAGCTGTTGCTGTGGGTTTAGCCTCACCTTAAAGACTGCATTTATTTTTAATTTATAAGGAATATTTTGTCATTTTTTTTATTTTAACTTAACATTATACTTATGTGCCAATTTGCGAATATGTTTTAAAAAAGTAAAAATCCTGTTCAATGGAAATGGTTTTGTTTTTTTTAACCCAGATATCTCAAAGTAACACATTTTAGAGCTGTATTTGCAATACTGTGATACCTTGAAACAGTGATATTTTGGCTTAAGGTTATCATAACAGTCAGAATATCATAATGGCACATGCCTAGTATGTAGCCACTGTTTTAGAGTGAAGAAAGTGGGATGAAGGTTTAGTCTGTAGTCTGTTGGTTGCCGACGGGCTTACACTAACAAGGGATTCACAGATTTACTGGTTTCTAGATCACAGAGCTGATTTGTGCACACTCCACCCCTCCCAATCACCTATCCTATAGACTCCCCCACCCCCCTCACCTTCTTCCCCTAGTCAACAGGACCCCCAACAGGGTGTCAACCGGAAATGCATCTAGCTGATGATAGCACCAACATATTCATAGTTAGTGCAAGCGTTCATTGTATTTGTTGTTGTTGTTTGTGTTGCTTTTCTTTCTTTTCTATTCTTCTGTCCCCCCTAACCACTTCCTGTTCGCTGCTTTGTCATAATAAACGAGGTCTTTTGAAAGATCACAATGGGAGTATGTCATACTCTCAATGTGAAACATTAAAACTGTTCAGACCAACCGGACACTTAGACTTCCATTCTCCATCCAAAGCAAAAATGATTTGGTCCTGTCCAATTAAAAGGAAGGTCGAAGCAGCCTCACTCACTTTCTTATCATTGTGCTCGTCTTACTTTCACGATAATTCCCAGGAAAAAAGAAAAAACAGCAGACAGGAGAGAAAGGTCATTTTGGCGCCAAGTCTTGACAGGTTGATGACAATAAGACTGAACATGAAACATTCCCCTTCTAAACTATATAGCTCCAGGCAGACTAACTATTGATGCAAACTCCTCCCTGGTCATCAGCATCCTTCTTCCACAGCCAGCTCATCATGGCTGCCTTTGGACTGTCGTCAGCACTCTATCCTCGTGGACGCCAGCCAGCAGCCGCGCCGCCGGATCAATAGGCTCCGGCGGCTAGCTTTGCCCCACCCCCCCGTCTCAACTACAACACTATAAAGACTGCTGTGTTGTGCCGCCACTGCATGGTGATTAACCATCCCACGCCGCTGTGTGAATTAGCCTAATCTGTGTCCGCGACGAAAGGACGAAGCTTCACATGCCCACTGGGGAGAGTTGCAGGACAGAAAATAAGCTCATTTTTAGGAAATTTTCCGAAAGGGAGTTTCAGCGAAGGGTGTTGGATGTATGAGAAATGTGACTAAAGATTACAATGATGACAGTAAAGAAGGGACGTAATACTTCATCACTTAAAGCGGAAGCTCTGAAGTCAAATGCCACCATTTGGAATTCCGCCCATCCATTTTGTAGAGCACTCATTAGAGACAAGGATGAGCTAGTTGACTTTTCAAGCTAACTTTGGGTGAGAGATGGGCTATACCCAGGGGCGGAAAGTAAATTTAATATTTTTCAAGCCATCTTTAAGACCTTGAAAGTAGGGCTGTCAAAATTATCGCATTAACGCGCGGTAATTAATTTTTTAAATTAATCACGTGAAAATATTTGACGCAATTAACGCACATGTCCCGCTCAGACAGTATTCTGCCTTTTGGTAAATTTTACAGCAAGGCTTTTTGTGCTAACAGCGAACTCTTGTGGTCGCTTTGCGACATGGTTTATTTTTTTCTTGCCAGTTCAATATGGCTGCAGGACGTCTCGGGCTGACGCCTATGTTGTAATGTTGTGCTTATATGATTCTTGGACAAGATTTGTCCGTAAGTATGGTTGTTGTAAAGAATGTACATATTACGTTAGTAAGCGAAATGTTCAATTTTTTGTATGAGACGCTTTTTGTTTATGTTTAGTGAACCTGTATAGCGTGCTAAGCTAACGTTGTTGCTAATGCAATGCTTGTGTACTTTTTTTTTTTTTTGTAGTTTTATGACGGTCTAAAGAGGACAATGGTTGGAGGCTATTTTATTAATAAATCAGATGAAAAAGGAAGAAGTCTGATTATCAAGGCGTCGTTCACTAGCTGTTTAGCTTTGGAAAAAGTAGACGCTTCGGAGTAAATGACAGTAGAGTGAAATGTCCACTACAGTCCTTATGTACCGTATGTTGAATGTACAGTGGGGAGAACAAGTATTTGATACACTGCCAATGGGAAAACCCATATATCCATCTTGTGTCTTATCTTTCCATTCCAACAACTTATTTTACAGAATATATATATATAATTTACAGAAAAATATGGCATATTTTATAGATGGTTTGAATTGCGATTAATTGCGATTAATTACGATTAATTAATTTTTAAGCTGTAATTAACTCGATTAAAAATTTTAATCGTTTGACAGCCCTACTTGAAAGTACAGTGGCATTAAAAAAAAAAGTTTCTGGACCTTTTGGAATTTCGCACATTTCTGTAAACAATAAACAAATGTGATCTGATCTTTGTCAAAATCACACAGATAAAAAAACAGTCTGCTTTCACTAAAACCACCCAAACATTTATAGGTTTTCATATTTTAATGAGGATAGCATGGCAAACAATGACAGAAGGAGTAAAAATAAGTAAGTGAACCCTCTGCCTTAGCTGACTATGAAAACTAATTTCTACCAAACAATTTAAGTCAAGTGTGTGCCCAATCACTGATGAGTGGTTTAAAGCTGCCCAGCCCACTATAAAACACACAGCTAGTAAGAATTGTCTTTATGCGAAGCATTGTCTGATGTGCATCATGGCTCGGTCAAAAGAGCTGTCTGAAGACCTGTGATCAAGGATTGTTGATTTGTATAAAGCTGGGAAAGGATACTATACTATCTCTAAAATCTTGGATGTTCAATCATACAACAGTCAGAGAAGTTGTCTACAAATGGAGAGAGTTTGGCACTGTTGCTTCTCTCCCGAGGAGACCAAAGATCACTAAAGATGACGCCAAGAGTTCAGCGCAGAATACTCAGTTTAAAAAAAAAAAGAAAAAAAAAAGAACCCTAGCAGCTACAGGAAGCGTCTGGTTGAAGTTATTGCTGCCAAAGGGGGGCCACAAAATATTAAATGTCATGGTTCACTTACTTGTTTTTCCCCTTTCTGTCATTGTTTGAATACTATACAACAATGAAAAATGAAAACCTATAAATTATTGTATGGCTTTAGTTAAAGTAGACACTGTATTTTCATCTGTGTGATTTTGACAAAGATCAGATCACATTTGATGATTTTATGCAGAAGTGTGAGAAATTCCAAAAGGTTGAGATACTTTTTCATACCACTTTATAATTTCAGACCAAAACATGTAGCAACAATTTTTGATGAGGAAAAAAACGCATTTTATTTTACTGCTAGTGCTACTGTACTGCTATTTGCATGTTTTCTTTTTTGTCCAGCAGTGTTTGTTTGCATCTTAATGACACATCTTGTCAATATTTAGTGTACATGTGTAAACATTGTACCTGATTTTTCATTTTTATTTAAAAGTCAAGAAAATCTTGTTAATTTATTTTAATTTAATCAGAATGTGCATTGTATTTTTGTTTGGTCAAAAGAAAACCACCTTTACCACTTTCGACCTGCCTTTTAATTGACCGACATTAATAAATGGACCCATGCTTGTAAAAAGATAATTGTGGACCTTCAAGATTTGTATTTGAGGACCCCTGATTTTGAGTGTTCGACCAGCCTACCATGCATGCTTTTAGGATGTGGGGGGAAACCGGAGAACCCGGGAAAAAACCCACGCAGGCACGGGTAGAACATGCAAACTCCACGCAGGAAGGCCAGAGCCCGGGATGGAACCACTGATCTCAGAACTGTGAGGCGGATGTGCTAACCACAACGTTTTGTTTTATGTTTGAACAAAATATGAAGATTTTCTCTTTTTTAGTGCAAACCTGCTTTCAACCAAACATGCATTATGCAAGATTCTAAGTACTCCATGCCTCCGTTTTTACAATTAAAGCCAAAATGAAGCCAAATTTCATACTTATAAAAGGACTAATCAGAGCAACCAGTAGAGGGCGACATACACAAATCTCCACTCTTCAGCAGACTGCAAGGAAATGCTGCTGCGCGCTGCCAATGACTGGACGGGAGAAGAAGTGCAGCCACTGAATTGTTTATTTCCACGAAAAACACACGAGTAAGGATCGATACAGATTCTCGTTTCACAAGAATTGTGTGATGCAATATCGTGATATATCTCAAATGATTTTTTTTAAACACCCCTACATACAGTGCTGCTCGAAAGTTTGTGAACCCCACAGCGATGGTCAGATTTTTTGTAAAAAAAAACTAAAATAACCTTATTAAATGTTAAGTTATACCCAAATCCACAATACTGACATTCCAAATAATGGACTGAAACAAAAGAAATAGTTATATTGTCATTCTTTATTTAACAAAAGTGGTTGATTTAAGAAAAACTCAGATATCATGTGTGCAAAAGTATGTGAACCCCTTCAGTTAATAGGATATTGCGCCTCCTTTTGCAGAGACTACCTCAACCAAACGGTTTCTGTAGTGACTAATCAGCCTCTCACATCTACTTTGGGGGATTTTTGCCCATTCTTCCTTGCAGAACGCAGTCAGTTGAGAGAGGTTTGATGGGCGTCTGGCATGAACTGCTCGCTTCAGGTCCCGCCACAGCATTTCAATGGGATTTAGGTCAGGACTTTGACTGGGCCAGTCCAGAACACGAATCTTCTTCTTTTTCAGCCATTCCTTGGTTGTATTGCTGGAATGCTTTGGATCATTATCATGTTGCATGATCCACCTTCTGCCAAGCTTTAACTTCAAAACAGATGGCGTCAGGTTATGTTCTAGGATTTGACAATATTCCTCAGAATTCATGATTCCCTGGACTATGTGGAGTTGTCCAGGTCCTGAGGATGAAAAGCAAGCCCAGATCTTGACATTCCCACCTCCATGCTTCACTGTTGGGAGAAGGTTCTTTTCGTGGTATGCAGTGTTGACTTTTCGCCAGACATGGCGGTTTTGGTTGTGACCAAACAGTTCAATTTTGCACCTACATCAGTTGATGAAAACTCTTTTTAATTTAGTCTCGACAACACAACTGTTAAAAAAACAAAAAAAAAACTACTGAATTGATTGATTAGGAAATCAGGTTGAAATAATAGAAAATTCCAAAATGTTGAGGGGGTTCACAAACTTTTGAGCAGCACTGTATATTATGCTTATACTTTCATATATACTTATACCGGGGGTTAGCAACCCGCAGCTCTAGAGCCGCATGTGGCTCTTTAGCACTGCCCTAGCTTTTGAGCTTTTTCAAAAATGGTTAAAAATGGAAAAAGATGAGGGAGGGAAATATATTTTTTTGTTTATTATTGTTTCTGTTGGAGGACAACCATGACACAAACATTCATTGATATTGTAATAAGGTTAAATTTGAGGCTGCATCGTGCAACAGAGTAGTCATGTGGTCTGTTATTATCTATAGGATGCACTGCAGGAAATATTATCAGGGGCATCTTCAATTAATGGCCTATTTTAATGCTTTATATATAGGGTGCACCGCATTATAAGGTGCAGTAGTAGCAGTGGTAGTAATAATACTAGTGGTTGGGGTTGGGTTATGCATCCACTAGATGGAGCAGCGCTAAAAGAAATGTCATGCCATGATTAACCAATATTGATCCATATACAAGGAGTCTTGGATTATAAGGTGCACATTCAGCTTTTGAGAAAATAAAGGCTATTAGGTCCGCCTTATAGTACGGAAAATACTGTAATCATAAAGGCTCATTATGTATTTGTAGCCAACTAAGTCGTTTTGATAGTAGGCTAATATAGCTACCTAATACAGATACATGCAGCATGTGCTGCCTTCATTATCAGGCTTATACAGTATAAGGCTTTTAATTTTTTGCGGACTTGAACATATTTGATTTTTGTTTTGTTTTTTTGGTCCAATATGGCTCTTTCAACATTTTGGGTTGCTGACCCCTGGATACTATAGGTTAATACTGAAATATACTATCTATTATATACAGCTTTTTTGTATTATTATTATTATGGGGATCCTCATTGGCACCACTACTTAATTGATGGCAGTTTTTACCGGTGCTAATTAGCGTGGCAAGCCTATCTTTTAGGGTAGCAGTTGCCCCCCATGCCACCCCGGCAGATCCACCCCTGGCTATATCCTGTCCTGGTTGCTAGCAAAATCTCAAGTGTTTTGACACATTTGGAATAAAAAAACATCCAAATTTGACTGCAGTCATGCATGCAGTCAGCAAATCTCACAAGAGCTCAGCGAGCATCAAAGAATCAATTTCAAGCCTACGTTATGCTTTTTGCAACACTTGAAATGATGGACCACAATCACATGATGAGACGCAAGATCTCAGCTGACAATATGCTACATCACTGGTTTTGTACTGAGTTTAGCACATGCGGGACACAAAGAAATGCAAGTAATTGCCACCCGAAAAAAAAACATATCAACACAAACATACAGTAAAAAAATAAGTATTTGAACACCCTGCTATTTTGCAAATTCTCCCACTTAGAAACCATGGAGGAGTCTGACATTTTCATCTTAGCTGCATGTCCACTGTGAGAGAGATAATCTAAAAAGAATTTTTTTGGAAAATTTATTTGTGTGATGCAGCTGCAAATGAGTATTTGAACACCTGTCTATCAGCTAGAATTCTGACCCTGAAAAACCTGTTAGTCCGCCTATTAAAAGTCCACCTCTACTCCATGTATTATCCTAAATCAGATGCACTTGTTTGATGTCGATGGCAGCATAAGGACACCTGCCCACCTAATACAATCAGTAAGACTCAAATTTGTAACTAGGTCAAGACCAAAGAGCTGTCCAAAGACACCAGAGACAACATTATTCACCTCCACAAGGCTGGAAAAGGCTCCAGAGCAATTGCCAAGCAGCTTGGTGAAAAAATGTCCACTGTTGGAGCAATCATTAGAAAATTGAAGAAGCTAAACATGACCTCAATGATCCTAAGAAGGTTGAGGAATCAGCCCAGAACTACACGACAGGAGTTGGTCAATGACCTGAAAAGAGCTTGGACCACTGTTTCCAAGATTACTGTTGCTAATACACTAGACGTCATGGTTTGAAATCATGCATGGCACATAAGGTTCCCCTGCTTAAACCAGTACATATCAAGGCCCGTCTTAAGTTTGCCTATGACCATTTGGTTGATACAGTGTAGTCATGGGAGCAAGTTTTGTGGTCATATCAAAGTAAAATTGATTTTTTTTGTCATAATTCCACCAACCTTGTTTGGAGGAAGAAGAATGATGAGTACTACAAAAGAACACCATCCCTACTGTGAAGCATGGGGTGGTAGCATCATGCTTTGGGGGTGTTTTTCTGTGCATGGGACAGGATGAGTGCCCTGTATTACAGAGAGGATGACTGAGACCCAGTATTGTGAGATTTTGGGGGAACAACTTTCGTCCTTCAGTCAAAGCATTGAAGATGAGTCGTGACTAGGGATGCAACGATACAGTTAAGTAACCGTTCGGTACAATTTTCGATACAAGGGACATGATTTTCGATTCAATTCAATACATTTAATGCTCAGAACAAACAAAAGATACATTTTTTTTGCTGACGAGCAAAAATAACAATGCCATCATATAAACATACATTATAGTGCATAATATTGATGTGCTTACTTCTTCCAGATCTGAAGAACTTTTGTATCAAGGTGCTGAGAACAATCTTTACTGTTTGTAAAGTGAGGCCGAGAACACTGTTGATTGCTATTACTCTCTTAGCAGGTATGTTTACCACAAGAGAAAAACATCCTATTTGTGGTCCGAGTCCATCTGAGTTACGTACCGAATTAACAATATTTGCAGCATTATCTATAGTCACTGGTATGGATTGATTTGGCCTGCTTAACTTCCATTCAGTCATGGCAGTTTTTAATTCATCGATATATGGAACTTGGGGCGGGGGGATCTAAAGTAGCACATCTCGGTTGCTTACTTGGCTCGTTTGTCATCAGATCGTCCGGGTTTTCCTTCAGGAAGGTGGCGATGCGCATTAAAACACAGCGACACATCGGATGGCTTTTTGCTGGGGAACTTTTATTAACAATGGGGGACTCACAGCCACTCAACTCTCAAAAACTTCTATCTCAACCCCTTACGCTCGCCCACCTCTTCGACTGCGCCAAATTGGTAAGGCCGGTAATATTGTAGAGGACAGCGGCCCCTTGAGGATGCCGGTAACACCATGCTCTCCATTGAGCGTGAGCTTGCTCAAAAATTGGATTTCACTGATGTAATAAATGACTTTGCTGTCAAAAAAATCTAGCCGCATCACTGTTTGAGGGCTTGAGAACCCTAGGGATATGGAGGGGCAGGCACAGGATGTTTAGTTGGACTGTTTCTTTGCCTAGCAGGCAGGCATAGCACTCTCAGTTGTATTGTACTGTAGCCTACATGGGACAGTAGATGAAAATAGTTTTTTTTATATTGTGTCTAGGGCTGTCAATTAATCAAGTTAATTACAGCTTAAAAATTAATTAATCGTAATTTATCACAATTCAAACCATCTATAAAATATGCCATATTTTTCTGAAAATTAATGTTGGAATGGAAAGACACAAGACTGATATATACATTCAACATACAGTACATAAGTACTGTATTTGTTTATTATAACAATAAATCAACAAGATGGCATTAACATTCTCTTAAAGCGATCCATGGATAGAAAGACTTGTAGTTCTTAAAAGATAAATGTTAGTATAAGTTATAGAAATTTTAAATTAAAACCCCTCTTAATGTTTTTGTTTTATTAAAAATTGTAACATTTTCAATCAAAAAATAAACTAGTAGCTCGCCATTGTTGATGTCAATAATTACACCATGCTCACTCATGGTACTAACCCATAAAATCAGTTGGACCCAAGCGCCAGCAGAGGGCGCCAAACACCAAAAAACAAGTGACAAGCGGACATTACATTGTACTGTTATTTTAATCTGTTTGAGCGTGGCATGTGCGTTAATTGCGTCAAATATTTTAACGTGATTAATTGAAAAAATTAATTACTGCCCGTTAACGCGATAATTTTGACAGGCCTAATTGTGTCACATCACATTACGGTCTGTTAAATTTAACTGTCCATCTCAAATTAAATCATTTGAATATTTACACTGTCATTGCTTGCAAAGCGTTAAAGTCCTGCGTATGTTGTCGTGACAAGCCGGTGGCAGGGTTGGGGTGGGGAGGTCCTATAATGGTGTCTTGTCCCCGGGCCCCTGCAAGTCTGTTGACAACTGTATCGCATAAATAAATTGTTTTTAAAAAAATAAAAAATAATCATACATTGTGATTTCTGGATTTTTCTCTTTAGATTATCTCTCTCACAGTGGACATGCTTGGCACCCTTGACCATTAACTTTTGCAGCATGGTAATGGAAACATACTGACTTAGAACATATATAAGAATAACCACGCACTTTCATCACTTGGTCTTTTTTTGCACTTCTGTTCCCTGCATGAACTTGACAGGGTTCAATGCCATACAGCCAGACCTTGGCGTATATAATCAAACCTTTTTTCCTCTGCTTGCTGTATGATGATGCTGTCCATCATGCACCTGTCAAAGTGCTGACACGCAGTCAGTTGTGCATGTACCCACATCATGTCTAATAACACCACCCCCTCTGCTCATCCTCCTCTTCCTCCAGCTCATCAGCAGGATCTATTGCACGCCCTTGACAAACCGCCTGTGCAATCCCTCTCGCACAAAATGTCTATTTATCATCACAAGTAAGCCAAAAGATGATAAGAAGAATCATGTTCATACCTGACATCACCCATGTAAACTCAATGAGTGCGAGCAGTATGTTGAAAATCTAACTTCACTTAGTTTTAACAGCATACTCCGAATTTATCCTCCAATCCCTTGGCTATTGTCTCTCACTTGCAGCATCTTTACATCCATTGACTGATTTTTTGTTTGTGTTGCCTGCTTGACAGTTGAAGACAGCTAGGAAATTATACAACAAACACATAAAATGTTCATCCATCCACACCTTGTGGCAGGTGTCAATCATCCATATATATATATTTTTTTTAAATTCAAACACTTACTTAAATAAGATCCCGGCCACCGGCGTCTCCTCGTTTTTCTTCCCGCCCCTGGTGAGCCTTTCCTCGGCGTCCAAACAGCAGCGTGCTCGGCTCAGTTTAGCAGGAAGCACGCGTGCGGTCGCCTTGTCCTTCTTCCAGGGCTGTGGTGACCGAAGCAGCGTGCATTTGACGTCTACGAAAGGACTGAAGCATTCGCGGGGCACAGGTATAAGAGGACGGGTGATGTTAGGAAGAAAAGGCAGGTAGCTCGGAGGTGTATAAGGAGCGGCGAAGCACTGCGGCGACAGGCAGCACGGGAAAGGAGGCAGACAGCCGCTTTCTGTCTCGCTCGGCCACTCACTGGCTAGCGCACGCATTTACTCCGAACCTTTCAATCAAGTGGTGTAGTGCGCCCTCTGCAGGTGAAATAGCAAAACAACAGGCAGGGTGTTTCCCCTGACCGCTTTTGACGCCCCCCTCTGTTCATTGTTCGACACCGTGTGTGGGAGGCATCGTCCCGTGGGAATAGCACGGTGCTATTTCTGTAGGCTTGGGTTATCCTTTCTTCTATTTTTTCTATTTTTAATGATGTGTGAGCAGGAGTGATGCATTTCGGTGCAATTTGTGTAACGTACGACAGTACTTATATTGGCTACATCACGTGGAGGAAAGAATGACATCATCATTTGTGCTTCAACAATTAAAACCAAATGCCTTTTCTGTTATGAGGTGATGTCATTGGTCTAGTTTGGACTTTTCCATATAGGAGTTTTCTTTAATTTGGTGTACAATTTATTCTAATCTGCTTTTTCTCATGTTTTTTTCTGCTGTTCTGTTCTGTATCTCTTCTTTTCTTCCCTCATTTGTACTCCAAGGCTTTTTCTTATATTTTCTCTATACATTAATATGAATGAATATGCTTTTCTGTAAGCTTGTTTATTTTTCTGAAAACAATATCTACACGCCAACAAGCTGTTTGGGAGGCATGCACGGAGAAAACCTTTACTCACTCACAATCATAAACGCAAACGTCTGGAGTTCGCCAAGCGGTATCGGGGCTTCAACTGGGACCGTGTGCTTTGGTCAGATGAGACCAAGATTGAGCTTTTTGGCAACAAACACTCTAAGTGGGTCTGGCGTGCCGCAAAAGACGCGCATGCTGAAAAGCACCTCATACCCACTGTGAAGTATGGGCGTGGGTCAATGATGCTGTGGGGCTGTTTCGCTTCCAAAGGCCCTGGGAACCTTGTTAGGGTGCGTGGCATCATGAATGCTTTGAAATACCAGGACATTTTAAATCAAAATCTGTTGCCCTCTGCCCGAAAGCTGAAAGTGGGTCATCACTGGGTCTTTCAGCAAGACAATGACCCTAAACATATGGCCAAATCTACACAAAAATGGTTCACCAGACACAAAATTAAGCTTGTGAAACATTATAGGAGAAGATTAGGTGCTGTTTTGTTGGCAAAAGGGGGTTGTACAAAGTATTAACACCAGGGGTGCTAATAATTGTGACACACCTTATTTGATGTCAAATAAATACCAGGGGTGCCAATAATTATGGACGGCACTGTATGTCTTTAGTAGGGTTGTTAAAAGTATTGAATTGTATTGAAACTGAAATGTGTCGGGATACAATATTAGATTACTCAGTTATCTATTGGTTATTTTGCCTACCACAGGTTACTGCCACCATTCCAGCTCAAATGGATTGGACGTCTACTCGTCATTAACTCTTTTAAAGTCATTTTTCATGAGCCACAAGACTAGACGTCTATAATCGTCCAATGGCACTGAAAGAGTTCCTAAAAAACATTTTTATTGTTATGATCTATGTAGAATTGAAAATGGTATTGAGTATTTTTTTAAGTATAGATATCAAGTTGAAAATATGATAGCATCGTGACAACAGTAGTCATTAGGTGCGACTATCCCTATGGCTCATCGGTCAGTGGGCTAATACACGAACAAATCATTTTCTTGTCAAATTTGGTAGGTGCAGCTTATCTATGAACAAATGCCATTTTTGATGGGTGGCGCCTTATAGTCCAAAGTATTACGGTAATTGAAAAACAGATTAATGGTACATCTTGCCATCTCGTAGAAGAGCATAGATGCATAAATAGATAACACAACCCTTGTCGTAAACTGATTATATATTTTTTAAACCAATTAGGTAAAGTTTGATCATTTCCTCCACTCCAGAACTCATAACATTTGGGAATATGTATTACTGATTTCTTTTTCACAGAAGGTTGTATTTCTTTATTTCATTTTTTTATAAATGTATGACAGCTTACAGCTGACTTAAAAGCTTGAGGCCTATGCGCTACTCAACAAATAAATATATTGTATTTCAACACATGCTAATTGGTCCGGCGTAAAGTAATGAAAACCGGACATTTTCATGAATTTATAAAACCCCGCCGGACACCCCAGACAGGATGAAAAAAGTGGACATGTCCGGGCAAAAGTTTGGTCACCCTATATTTGGGGTGTGACGATACACACAAGTCACGGTTCAGTACTCACCTCGATACAGGTGTCACGGTTTTGAGCAAGTTCAGTAGAACAGCAAAAAAAAAAAAAAAAAAAAAAAAGGCTTTTTTTTCTCACAGCATTTGAAAGTTAAAGTTTGTATATGTTACCCTCTTATGTAGGTGAAATTTTTTTTTTTTTAATGTAGAAAGTGTGACCTTCATTTTTTTTGTTCTTTTTTTTTTTTTTAATGAAATCAATCAGTGAATATAAACATCTTTGATGTGAATGATGTTGTAAAATTTATAATGTAATAATGCCAAAACATAAAAAGTAACGCCAGATACTTCGCTGAGTAACTGATTACTCGTAAAATGAGGTAACTGAGATACTAACTCAATTACTTTTTGGGAGAACTAATTTGTAACTGTAGCTAATTACTTTTTAGAGTAAGATTACTAACACTGACTACGGCACAGTAGTGTGCCGCTGCACAGTGGTTGAAAAACCCGCCATATAGTATGTGACAGTGCGAAGAGTTGCATGTTCGTTAAACACTCGCTAGAGGTCGCTAACTGTCTGAAATTGACTTGAGATGAGGACCCAGTCGGCCTGCAGTAGACCAAAAGTGAATAGAGTTCATGGGAAAACATTGAAACGCTTTTTAAAATGCTGCGCATCTGAAGTTGTACTGTTTGGCCAACTTGAAAACCTTATCCCAGCTGTGATTCATCTTGACTTGCCAATCTGATCAACAACCATCAGGTTGCTTCATTGATGCCAAATGAAGGTTCTTTAAAGCCAAATGTTTCCTTACTCTTCCCCACGTTGTACAGAGAAAGTTAAGCTCCGTATGTCAACATATTTGTTTTTATGGTACTAGTTTTGGAAGATCACATTATATTTGATGACCAATATATGCAGAAGATTAACTTAATTTGAGACATTGTTAGAAAAATGCGCTTGCAGATGTTCAATAAACCCTCCAACTGTTTCAGGAAGAGCTAGCGAAAATATGAAGCACACGAGTCATGTCCATGAAAAATTTTATCAAAGTAATGTAAGACCAGAGGCGTGATTTGACACTGTTCGTGTTCAATCCTTGGTTCAAGCTCAGTTGTTGTTGAAGCTTTTGAAAGTTTAGGTTTAAAGAAATTCCAATTATCCATCTTGCCTCCTCGGGTGTAGTTTTGGCAAAGCAAAGCAAAGGACTGTGTCTAATGTGCGAGACACAGTTGGATTCTTGTCCAGGTAAATTCATTTTTGTTGTTTGTTTTACTGCTTTACAACTTTTTACCGGCAATGTCTTTATTTTAAATTCATATACAGGTAGTCCCCGGGTTATGACGTACCCGAATTAAGTGATTTCAACTTTACGACGCTGGAGTCTCGTCTGCCATTTTTGCAAAGCAAAGTAAAGGACCGTCTCTAATGTGCTAGACACAGTAGGATTCTTGTCCAGGTAAATAGATTTTTATATGATTTACTGCTGTACAACATTTTACCGGCAATGTCTTTATTTTAAATTTATATACAGGTAGTCCCAGGGTTACGACGTACTCGACTTAAGTGATTTCGACTTTACGACGCCGGAGTCTTGTCTGCCATTTTGTCTCCAGTCTTTTTTTTGTTTTTGTTTTGATTATGATACTTTTGTTGTGTCATGCATGCTTTTATTTTGGCGCAGGAAGCCTAGAGCAAATGGTACTTCCGCATACGAAGGATTATTTGCGCACACTAAGAAGAGCACATTTGCTCCCACGAAGAAGTTGCACAGCCAAGTGAAGGATGGGAAAGATTACAGCTGCAAGCCTGCGCGCACTTTTGTTGCTTGTGAATCATCCAAAGAGGCAAAACCTGTATAGAACACCTTTTGTACTAGTTATTGTGTGTTTTCACTTGTGATCGAAAATTCGGGTCGAGTTTATGTGATTGTTTTTGATGATGTCCGGACGCTAACTGATACATGCTAATCGTTTGTGTGGATTGTTACTGCTGTATCAGCAAGTAATTATAAATGCAACTTTGAATTGTTGTTACTGAAGATGAAACTGATTTAATTTCATTTTTATTTTAGTACTATTCCGCAAGTGTTGATGTGATGAGCCGCTGAGTAACGTCAGCAAACCACACGGACGTCTGACATCGTCATTTTGAAGCTTAGCTCGCTCTCTAACTAGGACGTGGCTCCAATATCTTGGCGAGGACAGTGCAATAACGTATAATACAAGTTTTTGGATAGTTATTTTGGGATTTAGGGGGTATTTAGGGATACTTAAAGGGTTAATTCCGACTAACGCGGAAATTCAGCATAGGAAGGGAACTCGTTTGTAACCCGGGGACTACCTGTAAATTATATGCAATGACATTTTGTCAGCCACTAGGGTGAGATACTGCCATGCCTGCCTCCCCTCAATCTCCACTAATGAGTAAGAGTGAAAATAATAGCCCTACAAACTTGAGACATCGTTTAAGCAAGCATCCACAAACAAGTTGGAACATGACCATTTATAACCAGCTAGCCATTACCAATTAATTGTTCAGTGGCTATTTCGGATACGCATCATTTGACAAAATGTTGCAATCCTAGTTTAAAATGGGTGGCATAACTCCCATGGCAGCATCCTCTGTACTGCCTAATCTTGTTAAAATGTATCCTTCTCTGAATGAATGAGGGATTTGGGTCATATAAAAGAGGAGGAGCTCGCCTGTAGTTAGTCATAATCTCAGGTTACACTGGAAGATAACAGCTGGTTCAGCAACACTCGTGACCTAAATATTATGTCATGCATCCGAGATGCATACCATTGTCTAGGTCACATTCTGGAATAATGTACAAGCATGTAGCAACACTGTACATGTGTAAATTTAGACACATTTGTATGGGTGTTAAGACTGGTAGGACTGAAACATTTGCACTCATTGAATAATGTGACTTTATCTTAAACATGATGCGAATAGCAGTGAAATAACAAAAAAATACTTCTGAATTGTGAATTAACTTAATACAGTGTATCAACAATATTATCAATGCTTAAATATTTGAACTTGATGTCTTTTTTAAGCTATCTTTGGCACTGTCACCATTCTAAAGATGAAAAGCAGGCCAAAACTATTTTTAAAATTGGACTTGTTTCACTGCTGCCATTTTAAACTAGGAGTTAAAGGATGAAATCCCTGAGGCTTTACACTACAGGAAGACGAGCTAAATAAAACAATGCAATTTCCTTCCCAGCATTAACACGCGCACAGTCACCGTAAGGAGAAGTGTTTGTTTCGATTCTGTCATCCTGCAACGGCATTTGTAAAACACCCTGCGGTTTTGCAAGTTCTCCCACTTAGAAATGATGGGCGGATTTGAAATTTTCATGGTAGGTGCTTGTCCACTGTGAGAGACAATCTAAAAAAAATCCTCCTTTCCTTAATACAGTGCAGTTATACAGTCCCACATGTAGAAAAAACACCCTAAGCAAGATGCTACCACCCTCATGCTTCACAGTAGGGATGGTGTTCTTGGGATGGTACTCATCATTCTTCTTCCTCCAAACAGTGGAATCAAGACCAAAAAGTTCCATTTTGATCTCATATGACCACATGAGTTTCTCCCATGACTCTTCTGGATCGGTCAGTTGGTCAATGGCAAATTTAAAACGGGTGTTGGTTTAAGCAGGGGAACCTTTCGTGCCATACATGAATTTAAACTGTGGCGTCTTAGTGTATGACTAACAGTAAATTTGAAAATGGTGGTCCCAGCTCCTCATTGACCAGCTCCTCCTGTGTGGTTCTTGGCTGATTAGGATCATTAAGACCCTACGAGGTAGATCTTGCATGGAGCCCCAGTCCGAGGGAGATTGGCAGTCATGTTTAGCTTCTTCCATTTTCTAATATTTGCTCCAAAGGTGGATCATAGCAATTGCCCCGTAACTCTTTCCAGCCTTGTAGAGGTCTACAATTCTGTCTCTGGTGTCTTTGGACAGCTCTTTGGGGTGTATGGGGTGGACAGGTGTTTATATGCAGCTAACTGCCTCAAACAGGTCTAAAAGTCAGACTCAAAAGTCCACCTCCATTCCACTTATTTCAGAGAACAAGTGAAGTGGAGGTGGACTTTTTAAAGGTGACTAACAGGTCTTTGAGGCTCACAATTCTAGCTAATAGACAGGTGTTCAAATACTTACAGTGGTATGAAAAGTATGTGAACCTTTTGGAATTTCTCACACTTCTGCATAAAATCACCATCAAATGTGATCTGAACTTTGTCAAAATCACACATTTGAAATGTCTGCTTTAACTAAAACCACCCATTTATAGGTTTTCATATTTTAACTATAACTTTTATGCCTCTCACCATCCTGGAATTTTTTATGCCCAAATTGTGTGATTTGGTGAAATATTGTAGGACTAGATACATTTTGAAACTTTTTTTTTTTCTCAATAAAAATGAATGGCAAGTTTTTGTCAAATTTCCAGGGAACCGTAATTTTTTTCCAAATTCTGTATACAACTTCTATGCCACTCACAGTCCTGGAATTTTAGATACCTAAATTATGTAATTTGGTCAAAAATTGTAGGACTAGATACATTTTGAAAATTGCTTCTTTTTTTCTCCGGAAAATTGCCGTTTACGGGCGAACGGAAAATTTTACGGGGCCGTTTTAAAAAAAGCCTGCGTCGCGCGAAAATTCCGGACGTGTCAATACTTTAACGGTGCCGATCGGTCAAGCGGTTTGGGCTGCGCGGCACGCCGAAGGATTCCTATTTTTTTTTTAAAAAAACAGAATAACATATACCTGATCTTTCCAAAGGACAGACCAGGTAATGAGGATAGTATGCAAACAATGACAGAAGATGGGGGAAATAAGTGGCTCATCATATTTAATATTTTGTGCCCCCACCCCCACTTTTAGCAGCAATAACTTTAACCAGACGCTTCCTTTAGATGCAGATCAGTCTGGCACATCGATCGGGACTAATCTTGGCCCATTGTTCTCGACAAAACTGCTGTAGTTCAGTCAGATTCCTGGGATGTCTGGCATGAATCGCTGTCTCAGCATCTCAATGGGGTTCAAGTCTGGACTTTGACTTGGCCGCTCCAAAACGTGTATTTTGTTCTTCTGAAATCATCTGAAGTTGATTTACTTCTGTGTTTGAATGGAGGATAATTTGTCTTGCTGCAGCATCCATCCTCTTTTTAGCTTCAACTGTCCGACAGACGTCCTCAGGTTTTCCTGCAAAACATCCTGATAAACTTTTGAATTCATTCTTCCATTAATGATTGCAAGTTGTCCAGGCCCTGAGGCAACATAACAACCCTAAATCATGATGCTCCCTCCACTATGCTTCACGAAGGGCATGAGGTGTTGATGTTGGTGAGCTGTTCCATTTTTCCTCCACAATTCAACTTTGGTCTCATCAGTCCACAAAATATTTAGCAAAAATGTCTGGAGTGTCCAGGTACTTTTCTGCGAACATTAAACGAGCAAAAATGTTGTTTTTTTTAGACAACAGTGGCTTCCTCCGTGGAGTCCTCCCATGAACACCAATCTTGACCATAGTTTTACATATAGTTGATGTGTGCACAAAGATATTGGACTGTGCCAGTGATTTCTGTAAGTCTTTAGCAGACACTCAAGTGTTTTTTTTAACCTTTCCGAGTATTCTGCGCTGAACTCTTGGCGTCATCTTTGGTGGACGGCCACTCCTTGAGAGAGAAGCAACCGTACCAAACTCTCTCCATTTGTTGACAACTTCTCTGACTATCGATTGATAACATCCAGAATTTTAGAGATGGTTTTGTATCCTTTCCCAGCTTTGTACAAATCAACAATCCTTGATCGCAGGTCTTCAGACAGCTCTTTTGACCAAGCCAAGCTTCTCATCAAGACAATTCTTACCAGGTGTGTGTTTTATAGTGGGCAGGGCAGCTTTAAACCACTCATCAGTGATTGGGCACACACCTGACTTAAATTGTTTGGTTAAAAAATGGCTTCATTTGCTCTTTAAGTCTCCGAAGGCAGAGGATTCACTTACTAATCAACCCCCTTCTGTCATTGTTTGCATGCTATTCTCATTACAATATGAAAACCTATAAATGTTTGTGTGGTTTTAGTGAAAGCAGACACTGTTTTTACATCTGTGTGATTTTGACAAAGATTAGATCACATTTGATGCACATTTTATGCAGAAATGTGAGAAATTCCAAAAGGTTCAGGTACTTTTTCATACCACTGTACTTATTTTCCTCACTGTATAATGATAAAACAGCTTTGAAATGCTGGCAAAATTCATTTATTTATCACAAAATACAGCATGTTCATTCACGTCTGCTGTGTTTGTGGAATATGTGACGGCGGAATTTGCCACTTGTGTTTAGTGTATTGCTGAAAAAGTCCAGTACAAATGCGACTATATCGTTGTACGATTTCCAGAAAATTTAATTTTGTCTTGTGCTTTGAGAGTTCTTTTCCCACTCCTATTCCGAGGAAAAAACATTTTAAAAAAAATAGTTATAAAACGTAGCCTTGGCCATGAGCGCTACTTTTAAAAGCAATAAATATGAAAAATAACTTAAAGCTAAAAACATTTTCAAGTATCAAAACCCCTGGGTAATCCGTATTTGACTAGCGTTTCTAAAGCTGGTGACAATCTTTCAAGCCACTGCAAGTTCATGACACAAAAGCAACATTGTTGTGTGTTCATGGAATACTACCGGTAAGTCTAGTCACCCTGAGTCAAGTAATACCCAAGCAATTGGCTGTTTTTGGTATATTGTACATAAAAAAATGATTACTTCCTCATCCCGACAGTGAGGTGTCTCTTGGTTAATGCCTCCAGCCTCTTCCTTTCAGCCTCCTCAGCTTTCCTCCTTTCCTCTTTCAGCTCCTTATATCGCCACTTAGGAATCTGCAGCAAGTGCCTGCTTCCATCTTTAGCACTGCTCTTCCTGCGGATCTTTTCAGGCTCGTAAGTGGGCGCGGGGGCCTTGGACACCCTCACTTTGGGGATGGTGAATCCCGGCCTGACGCTGCTCCTCCTGAGCATCATGTGAAGAGGCAGAAGGCTGGTCCTTCGTAGCTCTGTTCCATTATAAGACAACATTCCCAGGCTGGAGGTCCTGACTCGAGGCGCCGCGCTCTGCGTCTGAAGGCTGGCCCGCCGATCGGGCAAGGGCTTGGGAACCAGAGTGACCCGTGAATTCCGGAATAGCCTGAGGTGAGTATCTACCCTGTCCGGATTGATGGCGCTGAGCTCTTTGGCGCGTTGAAGGCGGACAATCTCGGGAACTGCGTAACGCCGTTTGCCCACACTTGGGGGGCTCTCAGGGCACACCTGAAACACAAGTGTGATTACACAGTGGTACCTCTACTTATGAAATTATTGGGTTCTGGAAGTTGTTTCGAAACTTGAAAATGCTGTAAGTAGAGAAGTAAATGGCCTAATCCGGTCCAACTTCCAAGCCCCTCAAAATTCAGACATAATTTTTTTATAAAAATGCATCAAAACCAGGGGTTAATTTGTGCCGAATCCTGCCAAAACAAGATCCGGCACCTCTTGATTTGGCATCCTGTGTTCCGGGACTTATTTGGGCAGATCCGGCACATCTCATGTATAGAAAATAATAAAAATAATTAGGGTACGCAGAGAAGATATATCAATTGGTACCATTACGCACAGTCATGGTTGCACTTCCCATCATGCATTTGGGCAGAAGTTAAATGGCTGCAGTATCATTTACTGAAAGCTCATAAAAATCCACTAGATGGCAATATTTAGTCACAATATACAAAGTCACATTTATCCTTTAAGAATTACAAGTCTTTCTATCCGTGGATCCCTCTCACAGAAAGAATGTTAATAATGTAAATGCCATCTTGAGGATTTATTGTCATAATAAACAAATACAGTACTTATGTACTGTATGTTGAATGTATATATTCGTCCGAGTTTTATTCATTTTTTTCTTAATGCATTGCCAAAATGTATGTGATCGGGAAAAATTATCGGGAATGATTGGAATTGAATCGGGAGCAAAAAAAAAGCAATCGGATCGGGAAATATCGGGATCGGCAGATACTCAAACTAAAACGATCAGGATCGGACCGGGAGCAAAAAAACATGATCGGAACAACCCTAATAAACACAATAAGAGCGGACTGCCGCCACATTGGACCGCTAACTTTTGCTTCTCTCCCGGCCCCCCCTCGCTTCCTAGTACCTCACAGCTCTCCAGTCCCAGCGTCTCTTAATCGGACCGTGCATAGTTACGGACATTACAGTGTAAAATACAATAATAATATGCAAAAATTCTTTTACAGAACAAGTCAGAAAAGCAACAACCAGCGATGAAGGTAGCTGCAGCGATCATGCTAACGGAGGAGGCATGCTAACAGCAGGAGGCTAGCGCCGCAGCAGCTAGCCAGGTTCACGGACAGCCAGCCAGCCGAGCCGAGGCAGGAGGCTGCTACCGTGGCAGCAGCTGGTCAGAAAAAAAAAGAACGACTGGAGACAATATGGCGGACGAGACTCGCAAAGTCGAAATCGAAGTCGAAATGTAAGTTGGTACCAAAATCTTCCAGGATAATAGTGTCTTTGTTAACTTAATGGCTGCCATTGAACTAGTGATAAACTCATTCCAATTCACCCCCCCCCTAATATTGTAGTACTGAGTTAA
Organism: Corythoichthys intestinalis; assembly: GCF_030265065.1. NCBI lineage: Eukaryota > Metazoa > Chordata > Actinopteri > Syngnathiformes > Syngnathidae > Corythoichthys > Corythoichthys intestinalis. The sequence continues at coordinate 6,128,253 of NC_080414.1, read as the reverse complement.
TATTCACAAGGGTACTCACCGTATGACAAGTTACTGCAATGAAAGGGCTCTTGATGGCTGTCGTCACAGACACCAGGTGGTCGATGACGCCGGCGTCCTCGGGGTTGGTGACATTCGCAATGTTGAACACGTCGCGCATGGTGTCAGTCAAGCGCCTCAGACAGCCTCGGGGCTCGCGAGCTTTGGCTACCATTGATGCCAGAGGGGGCCACTCTAGACTGAGAAAGCAACATTGTTGCAATATTGGAGCTGCCATTCAAGTCACACAAGGGAAACTTTGATTTTTACCTGTACGTATCACACATTTGATCCGGAGTTGACCGTTCCATCAATCGGGCCATCACCCAGGCAGTTTCGTAGCGACCGGTGAACAAGGCCCACTCCCTGGCGGTCATTTGACGACCACAATCACGTGCGTTTAGAGTGGCTCCTGAGAAGAACAAGACAAAGGGAAGGGCGTTACATTTTGAGGAAATGAGTCAGAACTGCGATTGCGTTACACTTACAACTATTCAGGGTGTGAATACACGCTAAAACTAAACACTTGCATCTGGAACTGCATGCGAAGATTTGAATACTCTGATGTAGCTCGGTTTTATATTAACACTGGAACTACCAAGGGGTGGATCAGTTGATACAAATCACTTTTGTAACTGTGAAAGAATATTTTATTCATGCTTATAAAACACATAACTGCTGTGAAACTATATTCATTTGTAAGACTATGCTGCACATATATTCCTTTGAACATTTTACAATGGATTTCTGTTGACTGTCTTATCTGATTTGACTCCCTCTTGTACCAGCTAGAGCTAGTTTTCCAAGGTCGTAACTCAGGATGTTTTTTTTAGCTGAAAATCACCAGGGTGAGTTGTAATAAGTTTCATTTTTGCTTTCGTAGGAGGTATCGTTTCATAGTAAGCAACGCCCTTTCAACAAGCATATAGACTAGGGCTGTTAAAATTATCGCATTAACGGGCGGCAAATAATTTTTTAAATTAATCACGTTAAAATATTTGACGCATTTAACGCAAATGCCCCGCTCAAACAAATTAAAATGACAGCACAGTGTCATTTCCACTTGTTATTTGTGTTTTTGGTGTTTTGTCGCCCTCTGCCGGCGCTTGGGTGCGACTGATTTTATGGGTTTCAGCACCCATGAGCATTGTGTAATTATTGACATCAACAATGGCGGGCTACTAGTTTATTTTTTGATTGAAAATTTTACAATTTTTATTAAAACGAAAACATTAAGAGGGGGTTTAAAATAAAAATTTCTGTAACTTGTACTAACATTTATCTTTTAAGAACTACAAGTCTTTCTATCCATGGATCGCTTTAACAGAATGTTAATAATGTTAATGCCATCTTGTTGATTTATTGTTATAATAAACACATACATACTTATGTACCGTATGTTGAATGTATCTATCCGTCTTGTCTTATCTTTCCATTCCAACAATGAGTTACAGAAAAATATGGCATATTTTATAGATGGTTTGAATTGGGATTAATTACGATTAATTATGATTAATTAATTTTTAAGCTGTAATTAACCCCGATTAAAAATTTTAATCGTTTGACAGCCCTAAAAATTATACAAACTTTACTGAAACAAAAAACATTAAGAGGGGTTTTAATATAACATTTCTACAACTTTTACTAACATTTATCTTTTAAGAACTACAAGTCTTTCTATCCATGGATCGCTTTAACAGAATGTTAATAATGTTAATGCCATCTTGTTGATTTATTGTTATAATAAACAAATACAGTACTTATGTACCGTATGTTGAATGTATATATCCGTCTTGTGTCTTGGCTTTCCATTCCAACAATAATTTACAGAAAAATATGGCATATTTTATAGATGGTTCTAATTGCGATTAATTACGATTAATTAATTTTTAAGCTGTGATTAACTCGATTAAAAATTTTAATCGTTTGACAGCCCTAATATAGACCCTTGACTTTTGTATTTTCGTTGTACTTTTGCGTGATCACAGCTCCTGACTGGATCACATCATTGTACCCTTGATGTATATGTATTGTTTATCTATTTAGTCTTCGAAGCAGGCAATCCTTGGCTGAGTCTGATTCTTTTCTCTCATTTGAGCTATTTGTTGATACTTGTCTCGGAGTTCAAACGTGAACTTCACCGACAATAATCAGAGAAAGATCATCTGACCCTAATCGGCATATCTTTTGTGAGCACTCTGGTCCTCATTAGTCATTTCCATTCACACTTGCAAAACCACAGGGTTGGATTGCGCCAATTAGCATCTTGAGTGTTTGCAGGGCAGGGCGGCCTTGGCTTTGTTGGACAGTGGACCGCTCAGGCAGGCAGTCGGGCGGACAACCTTTTTACAGGTTCCAAAAGCTGCAGTTTGCCTACAAATGTAGCTTGTGTTTGCTGTGATAAAACAGCTGTTTGGGCTGCTGTGTAAAGTTCTTTGGTCATTGTGTGCTTCCACATAACAAACTGTGAACTTTGACAACTGAATGTTGAACTTGTCAAGACATAGTAAAGGTGCTTGATGGGATTTGTCCCAGATGTTTTAATGCTCAATTTTCTACAGTTCTGGATGCTAGTTGTAGTTTCATGCCACATGGCCCTCTCATCATTTTTACACTAACCCAGGAGTTAACAAGTCTGGATTTGCAAATATTCAAGATGCTAATTGCAGCTATCCAGAGTGAAGCCCCCCCTTCACACCTAGGGTGTTTGATTGCTTGTTTGAGTGGTCTATTGTTTGACAAAATCAAGTACAGTAGTCAGTTTGGTATCGGGGTCATTTGGCGCCTTTCTGGTATTTCTTGATAGCCAAACCCCCCCCACCCCCTGGTATTTCCAGTGTTAAATAGTAAATGGACAGTACTTAACCCTGTTGTACTGAATAAATGCATTTTTAATATTTCATATTCTGTAGCACAGAACATGAATTTTGATGGTTATTTACCGTACGTTTTGTACTATAAGGCGTGCCTGACTATAAGCCGCCCCCCACCAAATTTGAAAAGAAAATGGCATTTATTCATGGATAAGCCACACCGGACTATAAGCGGCAGTTACGCCAAAAGTTATCAACCGGGAACATTTTATTTGACAACGGAATCATACGACTGTCAGAAGACCAAATGAACCACCATGAAGCTTTGAACCAATTGGCTGCAAAGCTTCATTGCTTCAAGAAGCTTCATTTGGCCATCACTACTCCCTTGGGTGAGACAGTCAACCTCTACTGCCACCTGCTCTCAACACTGTTGTTGTCCACCATGCCTCTTAGCATGCATTTACAGCGCTACAGATGTAAATAACAATCAAAATGCATGTTCTGTGCTAATTATTTCTTCAGTTACTGTTCCAGTTGTTTCATTAATTGCTAGTTATGTTATTTGGTAAAACTTTATTTGACAGTACCGCCATAAGACTGTCATTAGACAATCCTAATCATGACATGACACTGTCATGAGCATTAATGAATGCTTATAACAGATGTCATTTAGTGTTATCTGGCAAATTATCTACAAATTACAATGCATGCGAGAAGGCATGTATGAGAAAAAGTGTTGACAGCAGGTGGCAGTAGAGGTTGACTGTCTTCCCCAAGGGAGCAGTGATGGCCAAATGAAGATTTTGAAGCAATGACGCTTTGCAGCCAATTGATTCAAAGCTTCATGGTGGTTCATTTGGTCTTATTACAGTCCTATGATGCCGCTGTGGAATAAAGTGTTTCTGGTTCAAATCTTTTGGTGCGTTGAGTCTGACAATTACGGTAGTTGGTGGATTCATGAGCTGTGTGAGCGTTCTGTTTAGAAGGCAAGGTAAGGCAAATTTATTTATAGAGCACAAATCAACACAAGGCAATTCAAAGTGCTTTATATCACATGAAGATCGTAAAAATCACATTAAAATCAATAGAACTTAAAAACAAAGACAATCGAAATAAGAAATAAAATTATACATAAAAATGGCAAACAGAATGAAATATATAGACAGTTATGGATATGCAGTCCTAAACAAAAGCGTTTTTAGCCCTGATTTAAAGGAGTTAACAGTTTCAACATACTTCAGACCTTCAGGTAACTTGTTCCAGAGGTGAGGAGCATAATAACTAAATGCTGCCTCACCCTGCTTGGTTCTTGTTCTTGGAACATACAGTAGACCGGTTCCAGACGACCTTAGGGGCAGTGTTGGGAAAGTTCATTTTCTACATGAACTAGTTCAAATTGCAGTTCACAAATTTTAAAATGAACTGTTCAGTTCATAGTTCATAATTCAAAATTTTGAACTAAAGTTCATGGTTCCAAAAAATGAACTTTTGTTGTTCAGTTCTTTTTGTTCGCCAAAAATTGTTGCAAGCTATTACTGGCAGTGTCCATATAGAACCACAGACAGCAATTCATGTATCCTTTTTAACACTGAAACTATTTGTCGGATTCATCTTCATATTCAATTTCAAATCCTTGTCCAACCAGGGTTTACACTAGCAGTGAGGGGACAGCCCTCAGATTACTGGGATTTCCATAATGCTTTGCTGCCACTCATTCAGTCCACACATTAGCAGCTCTACAGCTTTTATCTACAGTATATTTTCATAAGCATAAGCAAAACCTTGCTGTTTGAATGTTCTTTATTGTGACAACAAAAACAAGACTGAACAAGAACACCGAGGGGGGAAAAAATCAACTCAGGCATATAAATGCAAAAGAGATCATTGTAAACTGCATTTAACAACAAAGCAAAACAACAAACAAAACAACAGTTAACAACAAAGTTAAAGTGCCAACATAACTCTGTACTAACTCAATCTAAACAACAAAATTTGAGGTAGGAGCCAGGCTGAGGTAGGAAACTGAGGCTGTACCTCAAAGTGCAAAACATTCCCAATAAACACTTATTATTTTTGTTTCCTTACTTGTTTGCTCAATGAAAAAAATGTCTCATCGCACATGCTCGCAGTCGCAGATACCTAGCAAGGCTTGTCGCATGCTTTATTTCGATGTGCCGTTTAAGGTCGGCTAAAGACGTTACCGACGTACGGACGGTCTTCAATCCAGGTGGACAAAGTTTACAAGTAAACGTTATATTTTTGCCATCCGGGTCGGTACTGACTTTTTCGTAAAACTCTTTTAAATGCTGGTACTGTGTAGACAATTGCTCTGAGCGGGCCGGGTTTCGAGAGCTGCCAGCTTCTGTGTCCATGCTGCCGTTGTTGTGATGACGTATTTGCTTAAACAATATGGCCGTGACAGGCAGCTTGGGTTGCCAGGTTGGATAATTTTCTGCTATTAAGGTTAATTTTTTTATTGTGTGTTTTTAGCCTATGGCTTTATATGCAGTTTTGTCGGTAAGGCTCTAAATGTGATGAACTCATGAACGAAGTTATGAGCACCGCTCACAACTGCTAGAACGAGCGTTCACAGTAATGTTCGTGAGACAGAAATATGATGCGTTCAATTCACGTTCGCCCAAAATATGAACGCGTTCATGCACAACACTGCTTAGGGGTCTAGATGTTTCATACGATTCTAACAAATCAAGCATGTATTTTGGTCCAAGGCCATTAAGTGTTTTGTTGACGAGCAGTAGTATTTTATAGTCTATCCTTTGACTCACTGGAAGCCAGTGTAACGAGTTCAAAACCGGTGTAATGTGGTCCAGTTTCCTTGTATTTGTGAGGACTCTAGCTGCAGCATTCTGTACTTGCTGCAGCTTCCTGTCTGATTTTTTTTTATCAAGACCTGTAAATCTACCGTTGCAATAGTCCAATCTGCTGAAAATGAATGCATGCATAAGTTTTTCCATGTCTTGTTGAGTCAGAAGGCCCTAAGTACTGGCTATATTTTTTAGGTGGTAATAAGCAGATTTAGTGACGGACTTTAGATGGCTATCAAATTTTAGGTCTGAGTCAATAATTACGCCAAGGTTTCTGACTTGATTTGTAGCTGTAGGTGACATTGTGTTAAGGTGCCTGCTTATCTTTGACCTTTCCTTTTTTGGCCCAAAAATGATCACTTAGAAACATACAAAATGATGAGCTTGGAGCTTAGGAGCTACAGTGGGGAGAACAAGTATTTGATACACTGCCAATGGGAAAACCCATTGACAGTGTATCAAATACTTGTTCTCCCCACTGTAGGTTGAAATGACTCTTTTAAATATCAAATGTGGCCAAACCTGGAATAGAAATACTCCTCACCTGCCATCATGAGCGAGCGGACACATTCAACGCGGCCCTGCATGGCAGCTTTCATGAGAGCGGTGAAGCCATGACAATTTCTCCTCTCAATGTCCAAGCCTGAGTAGTAGTTGAGCAGATAGTTGGTGATTGTAATGTGACCTGAAGAAAAGACAAGACACAAAGGAGGACATGATTCGAGGCATTTTAAAGCGTCGTTTTGCATCATTTTGTCAGTGTTTTAGAGGATGACTTACCTGCCTGCGCTGCGGTGATGAGAGCCGTGTTCCCCTCGCTGTCCTGCCAGTTAGCATCCACGTACGGACACTGAGATAACGCTATGACTACGTCAACATAACCTTGGTAACAAGCCACCAGCAACCCTGTCTGAAATGACAAAAAGTGAAAATGAAGCGGAATCCAAACACCGCAGCGGTAGTAGGCAAGGACCTCTGTGAATTTATACGACATGTTTTCACTGCAAACCGAGACATGTTGAACTCAGCGGAAAAATAAGCTAGAGTCCTCGTCTGATGTTACGCGCCAGAAAAGGAGGTTGTGTTTGTATGCGCATGTGTGAATGTCACTCTGTGTGGGAGTGGGAACTTATGTTTGCCTTGGTGATGACCCACGAAAACTCAGTTGAGAGTAAAAGTAAAAGTTGGCTACATTAACGGCTGAGTCATAAGCCAACACAAACAAGGTTGATGATGGGCGAGTACAAGTTTACTTCTTAGTCGACTTTTCATTGGTTCACACTTTTAGCTCTTTTTCTGTTTATTTATTTTTCGATTTGACCATAACATAAGGAAAATTATAAATTGTATTCCTTGTACCTATAGTTTTACTATATATTTCAACATTCAGTCATAGTTCCAATATTTTTTTAATATACAATATTCACGCATTTACTTTACAGATGCTAACATACTGTATTATCAGTATTATAGAAGTTTCTTAGGTTAACGGGCAGTAATTATTTATTTAAATTAGTTACGTTAAAATATTTGACGCAATTAACGCACATGCCCCGCTCAAACAGATTAAAATGACATTACAGTGTAATGTCAGCTTGTTACTTGTTTTTTGGTGTTTGGCGCCCTCTGCTGGCGCTTGGGTGTGACTGATTTCATGGGTTAGTACCATGAGTGAGCATGGTGTAATTATTGATATCAACAATGGTGAGCTACTAGTTTATTTTTTGACTGAAAATTTTACAAATTTTAATATAACAAAAACATTAAGAGGGGTTTTAATATAAAACTTCTAAAACTTGTACTAACATTTATCTTTTAAGAACTACAAGTCTTTCTATCCATGGATCGCTTTAAGAGAATGTTAATAATGTTGATGCCATCTTGATTTATTTTTATAATAAACAAATACAGTACTTATGTACTGTATGTTGAATGTATATATCCGTCTTGTGTCTTAATAATTTACAGAAAAATATGGCATATTTTATAGTTTGAATTGCGATTAATTACGATGAATTTTAAGCTGTAATTAACTCAATTAAAAAATGTAATCGTTTGACAGCCCTATATAAAACATACAATAACTACAATTTTCAAGCAATAACTACAATTTATGAATTACCAATTTTTTTATTTAAAAAAAACCAAAACAGTAATTGCTTCTGTAGTTGATTGCATTATTGTTTTTGTTATACGTCAAGTAATGTATACAAATAAGGTTGACTTTACATTTAGTACAGAATACTGTGATCCCTCGCTACGTCACGCTTCAAACTTGGCGCCCTCAGCCCATCGCATTTTTTTTTCAATTTTAAAAAATACAGTATTTTATTTAAAAATGTTCACATATGCACATGTAGACATGTACAAATAATTGTTTTCTTTTATACATATCTCCTTTATATCATAATTGTTACATTTGCAGTGCTTAAAAACCATTTATTAAAATAAACATAAGGCCGAAAACACAGACAACGCTGAAAAAGCAGTTTCTGCTCTTGCACCCTCTCTTTAAAATAAACTGCTGTATTTTAAGCCAAAAGAACTGTTGTGTTTGATAGAACAATGTCTATATGCTGCCATAGCAGTTTCATGGCGCATTAAGCCCCCGAACTATTTTTGTCTGTTTTACCCTGGAGACCCCCGTTTACAGACACCGCGCAACCGCTTTTGTTTCAACCCAGCCATAAAATGAAGTAATTATTTTTATTATTTAAAATGTAAAACATTTTTAGCTTAGAATCATGAATTGATGTCTAATATTTAGTTTTTTAAAAAAAAGACTTTATAAAATTATTCACTGGCCTATTTTAAACTTTTCAACAAATTACGTCACAATGAAAAAATTGTGTCTTTAAATAGGTTATAATAGGTCATAACTCTCGCTTAATTGTAATTTTTTTGTTTGTTTTTATCGTCACATTTTCCCCGATATTCTATATGATAAATAATGGATCCAAACAGAGAAAATTTAAGATAAAAAAAACATTTAAAAGGGTAAATATATGAAAAAGAAAATCTCGACAACTCCTTGATGTCTGCGATTTCTGCATCGCGACCCTTGTTATATTACCATGTTTCACCCATAAATTCCCCAAAAAATCCAGCTGTGGCCATTCACAGCTCTGTCTTGACACTCGGTGAGACATGCGAGACAGAGTTTTTGGATAGAAACAAGGAAAGTATGCGATAATATCTTGTTAAAATCATGGTGTCTTTAATTATGCTCTCTCATGCTTTCACCTCAAGTTAGGGTTTAGGGGTTGAATTTTTTTTTGGTTTTGTTAAATGCCTTCCTGTTCAAAAAAAAAAAAAATCCCCCAGAAAAATGAGATTTTATGCTTTCCAATGATGTAGCCAAGGGCGTAAGTTTGGTCTTAATATTTGCAGGGACAATATAACAGCATAACCAGCATGTACACTTTTTGCTGGGGACGGGACATTAATTAGACCAAACATATTTGGTGAATGGGGGCCAGGGCTACATTTTTCACCAATATGAACCTAATTAATTGATAGGCTAAAGGATTACTGCAAAAATAAATCTGTATTGTATCTGTATTTTCACACTGCACATTTATAATGTCCTAATCTGATATTTTTTGTTAAATCTAGTCAAATAATTTTCTCCATCTTTTTTTGAGTGTTAAAGGCTACTTAACAGATTAATGCATCAGATTCTTCCATTTACTTTAAGTAAATATTACTATTTGTTCGTAATGAGCCGATACATCTAAAGGTTGGTCATTTTTCACCTAAACCAAGATTATTTTTTTTTCAAATAATGTTTTGAACAATATTCTTGAACTAAGAACATTTCTGACGAACAAGTTTTTCTTTTAAGATTAAATATACAAACTTTTTTTGCTTAAAATAAGTCTGTTAGGCTTATTTTCAGCTGTCTTATTTCAAGAAATCTCAGTTAGTAAAATAGACTTGAAGCACTGTAGCAGTGGCAAAATTAGTGGAGTGTTCCTCACCTCCACAACATTGACGTCTTTTTACATTACTTACAGTGGCTGCTGCTGGCGGAAAAAAACTTGTAATATCCCTCGTCCTTGAAGGGGGCGGACTGGCACATTCAGGGAGTGAAAAGGGGTCAGTGTAAGTCTGAACATAATGAAAGTGCTGTCATTCACTTAATGATGGTAGGAGCAATTCTATCCTTACAACATATAGGAGGAAAAGCTAAATGACCTATATAACTGAAGTCATTATATAATGCAAATAAGGTTGCTTTAAAGTTGCTGGGGATAATTTGAGCATCCTGAAAAGTTGGTAGTGTTATGTCACTACCATCCCTATGCAAACCTATGCCCTTGGATGTATCACACATGCTTTGGCACAATTTTGAAATTTGGCCAAATTGGGAGTCTCAGAGCAGAACTTCAAGTCACCTCAGTGTTTTCCGCCATATACATATCAGGTTGTTTTCATTATTTTATATTTGGAGGAGAAAAAAAAGGGGGTAAACATGTCTTATATGTATCTCTTTTTAATGCTGTTAAATCTGAATAAATACATTGAACACAACCGCCATTTTTTTTTCTTATGTAAATACCGTAATTTCCAGACTATAAAGCGCACTGAATTAAAAGCCGCACCGTCTAAATTTCAAAACAATTTAGAAATAAATCCACATATGATGTACCTGACTGTAAGCCACACGTGTCCATGTCTTAACATTAGATATTTTACATAGATGTTTCGCAAAAATTTGATTGATCAAAAACATATTTATTAACGAAATAAACACGGATCAACACCACCAACTCGTGATGTCTGAATGCTTATAAACAAAGTAACTTTAAAAAACAGGTCACAACAAAGATATACAATCCATTTTACCTTGTCTTCTTAACTTGAAGTGGATGCAATCCTCTTAAAAACGGTTAACGGCTAGCGCTCACCCTTATATAGCAACTTTGTTGTGATATACTGTAGCAATAAAGTCCTCCAAGTGTCAGTTCAAAACGGCTAATCAACGCTAGCATAGCGTTCTCTTGTCGTAGCAAATAGTGGATGCCCATTCATTTTAAATTGTTCTTTTGTAGTAGCATAACATATCAGATGGAGCCATGTTCATCTATAAAATCTTGATTTTTTTTGAGTACGTCTGACAAGTTTCTGGCAAGTTTTATCAGTGCAAGTGTAGCGGCTGAAAGCTATGTCATGGCAAAATTTGGAAAGCCATTCTTTTAACATATGTCTAATCCAAAAAAATTTTTTAACAAGAAAATATGAAGCTCGTTTGTCAAAAAAAATTAATAATAATTAGAGATGTCCCGATCGATCGGCATCGATCGGGTCCGATCACGTCATTTTCAAAGTATTGGAATCGGCAAAAAAATATCGGCCATGCCTTTTTTTTAATATATATATATAATTTTTTTTTTTTTTAATTAAATCGTTTTCTAATTGTATTTAACGTTACAGACATAATATGTCTCACTCTTCCAGAGTCTTTAGTTTAGGCTTAAGGTAGGGTTATCAAATTTATCCTAATAACGGCGGTAATTAATTTTTTGATAATGTATCACGTTAAAATATTTAATGCAATTAATGCATGCGCTGCACGACCCACTCATGCATTGTCGCGCTCAATCTGTAATTGGCGCCGTTTTACCTATATAGAGAGATAAAAGGCAGCGTAAAACGAGTAGAGAGAATTTTGGCAGCCTTTGGAGCCTTTTTTTAATTGGCTAAAACCTTACAATGCCTCTCCCTATGATTAGAAATATCATGGGAAGCAATGTGGGGAAGCAAGGTAGCAATTGATCTTTTTCTTAACACCTCATGTTATTTGCCAACGCAGAGAAGATATATCAATTGGTAGCACTACGCACAGTCATGGTTCCACTTCCCATCATGCATTTGGGCATGACTACAGTATAATTTACTGAAAGCTCAACAAATACACTAGATGGCAATATTTAGTCACAATATACAAAGTCACAAGTCTTTCTATCCGTGGATCCCTCTCACAGAAAGAATGTCAATAATGTAAATGCCATCTTGAGGATTTATTGTCATAATAAACAAATACAGTCGTTATGTACTGTATGTTGAATGTATATATTCGTCCGAGTTTTATTCATTTTTTTCTTAATGCATTGCCAAAATGTATATGATCGGGAAAAATTATCTGGAATGATTGGAATTGAATCGGGAGCAAAAAAAAAGCAATCGGATCGGGAAATATCGGGATCGGCAGATACTCAAACTAAAACGATTGGGATCGGATCGGGAGCAAAAAAAAACATGATCGGAACAACCCTAATAATAAAAAGCCGCTTCCTTATAAAAGCCGCAGGGTACAAAAAGTAAGAAAAAAGTAGCAGATTATAGTCCACAAATTACGGTAAACTCTGCCTCCAATTTGCGGGGGTGGGGGGCGGCGAAAAACGAGCAATCACTATTATCACTAGTATTATTATTTGATTCTATGGTAGTACAATAATTATCTTGCATTCTCTCAATCTATTATTTTTACTTCTATCTGTAGGTATTATTGTAACTTCCCCTACTTTAGAAAAGTATTGAATGCAACTCCAAAAGACTATACCAATATTTATATATGTTTAAAACTGTGAAGTCTTATAACCTAAGCGTAAACATCAAATTTGAAAAATACTGAAAAAAGAAGACCTTTGCAATGGCATGAAATACAAATGTCAAATCACTGGATTTTTGGCATTTCCCCCTATAATGCAGGCTCCTTAACCCAGGATTTATAGCCCAGATGTAATGGAAATGTTGTAAAACAAACACAACTAATAAAACAAGCAGGCTGTCAGCCTAGTGCACGTAATTACATTAGTGTTGTCAGGCCATGGGGAAACAAAGGAGGAATGTTTGTCGGGAATAATTGCTGAATTGTCTGGAAAAGAGTTCACTTTTACTGCATGGCATTGGTCTACACCATTCTGTTTGGTTGGACATATGTAGTACTCTCTATGGACTTTTTTCAAGATTGGCCTATATATAGCCAAAACAATAGAATTTATGTTTGCTGTTTGGGTTCTAATTTTTCTCATACTGTATAAGTTAAGCGATATGTTGGCTTGCTCATATATCGGGCCGATACTGTATGTGGACTTTTTTTCCCCCAATATCGGCCGATATACAGTAATAGTATAACTGTTATGTTCAGTGTCTGGGTGATGATCTTTCTTATAAAAGACAGATATATCGATCAGCCGATATATCGGGCCGATATGTGGACTTTTTTTCAAGATCAACCATTGGGCTATATAAAGCCGATATGATAGACGAACTTATGTTAGCTGTTTGGGTGCTAATCTTTCTTATATAAGTCTACCGATATGTTGGCTATCTAATATATCGGGCCGATATATACTTTTTTTCCACGATCGGCCGATATTATAGCATAACTTATGTTCATAATTTTGGGTGATGATCTTTCTTATAAAGGTCGACTGATATATTGGTCAGCCAATATATTGGGCCGATATATGGACTTTTTTTCAAGATCAACCATTGGGCTATATAAAGCTGATATAATAGATGAATTTATGTTAGCTGTTTGGGTGATGATCTTTCTTATAAAGGTCGACCGATCTATTGGTCAGTCGATAGATCGGGCCGATATCTGGACTTTTTTTTTCAAGATTGGCCATTGAGCTACATATTGCTGATACAATAGAAAACCTGCGTTTGCTGTTTGGGTGCTAATCTTTCTTTTATAAGTCTACCGATATGTTGGCTAGCTAATATATCGGGCAGATATGTGGACCTTTTTTTCACGATCAGCCAATATAATAGCATTACTTCTGTTCAGAATTTTGGGTGATGATCTTTCTTATAAAGGTTGACCGATATATTGGTCAGCCGATATATCGGGCTGATATATGGACTTTTTTTTTCAAGATCAACCATTGGGCTATATAAAGCTGATATAATAGACGAACTTATGTTAGCTGTTTGGGTGAGGATCTTTCTTATAAAGGTCGACCGATATATTGGTCAGCCGATATATCGGGCTGATATATGGACTTTTTTTTTCAAGATCAACCATTGGGCTATATAAAGCCGATATAATAGACGAACTTATGTTAGCTGTTTGGGTGCTAATCTTCCTTATGTAAGTCTACCGACTTTTTTTTGAAGATTGGCCATTGAGCTACATATAGCCGATATAATAGAAAAACCTGTGTTAGCTGTTCGGGTGTGAATCTTTCTTGTATGAAACAACCGCTATTTTGGCTAGCTCGTATATCGGGGCAATATATAGCTCATATATCGGGCCAATATATGGACCTTTTTTCAAGACGTCGGCAATCAGCTAAAAAAATTTTTTTAAAATCTGTATCAGTCTTTGAAAGTCCCATATTGGACAACCTCTAGTTATAATTGTTTGGTATAGTGTATCTACTTTGTATATCATTGGCTGTATTCTGAGCACTTTAACTGAGGATGCTCACCAAGCAAAGTGAATTGAAAGGAATTCTTGACAAGACATTTCCTCTGGAAATAGAAACTCGAGATTATGTATTTTTTCATGTCGGCCAAATAAAAAGAAATGCATTTTGATCATTTCTATGCTGATGGACATTTTGTATGTCCTCCCTGACTTTTAATCTCCTGTGTTCCAATTCACTGGATTCCTGATGACCTCGTATAACCTTGCTTTGCGCAAATTATATCCCCGATGTTGATGTAAATCCAACTTGCTTTCATATTGATGTACTATTTTCTATGTAAAAGGTTACACCTGGATAATAATGGCAAGTCTCTGTAAGCGCAGAGATTTGTGCAGAATGCATTATTTTTTAGGTGTATTTGATGGCATTATAAAGAATACTGATGTACACTAGTTCAGGCAGTCGGTCTTAAACTTTTGAGGATCTGGGTTTAAATCCCATGTGTATTTTTCCCACGCTCGCGTGGGCTTTTTTCCCCCCAGTAATTTTCCCAAAACACGAGCCACTGGCAACTCAAGTGAGATGTCATTTTATATATATATTTTTTGAGTGATTTATAGTTTTATGGTTGTGATAAAAACTAAGGGATTTATTATGCCTTGGTGATATATATGCAAATGATGATTTCTTCTGGATTCTTGCTTTATGGAAATTGCTGTTTTCATCAGATTTACCCTTATTCCAAACAGCCATCAAATCAATGTTTCATGAGAGATGATAAATAGCATTCACGTGTAATAATATACAGATTCACTGGCACTAAAGCGAAAGCACCATTTACTTTTTGAGTCTTCTATCGATCTCCAAACCTCAATTTCTGGGACGTTTTTGAGGTGGGGTTCGTTCTTATGCTTAGATTGAATTGATTTAGCTTCCTGCTGTCCTTTGCAAACATTTTTAGACACAGTAAACAGACTGGTCTTTCCTCGTCTGCCACTGTATTAAAAGACAGAGCCGAACGCTACATACGCTTTGTCATATTTAGAGATGTCCCAATCGGACATGCCTTTTTTTAATGTATATATATATTTTAATTAAATCGTTTTCTAATTGTATGTAACGTTACAGACAAAATATCTTACACTCATCCAGAGTCTGTAGTTTTGGCTTAAAGTAGGGCTATCAAATTTATCGAGTTAACGGCGGTAATAACATTTAAATATTTAACGCAATTAACGCATGCGCTGCACTACCCACTCACGCATTTTCGCGTTCAATCTATAATGGCCCCATTTTACGTATTCATAGAGTTAAAAGGCAACCTTAAATGAGTAGAGAGAATTTTGGCAGCTTTTGAAGCCTTTTTTTTAATTGGCTAAAGCCTTACAATCCCTCTCCCTACAATTAGAAATATCGTGGGAAGCAAAGTGGGGAAGAAAGGTAGTAACTGATATTTTTCTGATTGATCCCTATGTTATTTCCCAACGCAGAGAAGATATATCAATTGGTACCACTACGCACAGTCATGGTTGCACTTCCGATCATGCATTTGGGCAGAATAGTTAAATGGCTACAGTATCATTTACTGAAAACTCAAGAAATACACTAGATGGCAATATTTAGTCACAATATACAAAGTCACATTTATGCTTTAAGAATTACAAGTCTTTCTATCCGTGAATCCCTCTCACAGAAAGAATGTTAATAATGTAAATGCCATCTTGAGGGTTTATTGTCATAATAAACAAATGTATGTTATATGTATAACTGTATGTTAAATGTATATATTCGTCCGAGTTTTATTCATTTTTTTCTTAATGCATTGCCAAAATGTATATGATCGGAAAAAATTATTGGGAATGATTGGAATCGAACGGGGAGCAAAAAAAAAAAGCAATCGGATCGGGAAATATCGGGATCGGCAGATACTTAAACTAAAACGATCGGGATCGGATCGGGAGCAAAAAAACATGATCGGAACAACCCTAGTCATATTTCCTTGTCTTAGCTCTCCATATCTCCAGTGCTCGTTGCTGTGTGCTCTTGTTTGGTTAAAATAATACTGTGCACGCTCTAATAATGAGAGTGCCACTGCCACCTACTGAGTGGGTGTGCAATTACACTTTATTCTAGTACAGCAAAAATGTTCCCCGAGGTCACATGCGCTACCCCGGCATAGCTCTGTGCCCCACTATTTGAGAAGTACTGACTTGGCATAAGTATAATTATTCAAAATGGAAGAATAGGCATGCAAATGTATGTAAAAATTGCAATCATATATCTAAACATCTTGTACAGTGGTATGAAAAAGTATCTGAACCTTTAATTTTTCACATTTCTGCATAAAATCACCAAATCTGATCTGAATTTTGTCAAAATCACACTGATGAAAAAACAGTGTCTGCTTTAACTAAAACCACCCAAACATTTATAGTTTTTCTTATTTTATTGAGGATAGCATGCAAATAATAACAGAAGGAGGGGGGGGGGGGGGAGTAAGGCAGTGGTGTCCAAACTATTCCACATAGGGCCGCAGTGGGTGCGGGTTTTTGTTCAAACCCATCATGAGGACAATCTTTCACCAATCTGGTGTCTCACAAGTGTAATCAGTTGATTGCAGTCAGTTGCTGCTTGTTTTAGCACAAACTTCATTGGTTAAACGGTCTGTGCTCGATTGGTATGAAAAAAAAACAGGACCCTGACCAACAGCCCTTGAGGACAGGTTTGGACACCCATGAAGTAAGGGAACCATCACATTTAATATTTTGTGCCCCCCCTTTGGCAGCAATATCTTCAACCAGATGCTTCCAGTAGCTGCAGATTAGTCGAACACATTGATCAGGACTAATCTTGGCCCATTCTTCTCTACAAAACTGCTGTAGTTCAGTCAGATTCCTGGAATGTCTGGCATGAGTCACTGTCTTAATGTCATGCCACAGCATCTCAATGGGGTTCAAGTCTGGACTTTGACTTGGCCACTCCAGAACGTGTATTTTGTTCTTTTAAAACCATTCTGAAGCTGATTTACTTCTGTGTTTTGGATCATTGTCATGTTACAGCATCCATCCTCTTTTTAGCTTCAACTGTCTTACAGAAGGCCTCATGTTTTCCTGCAAAACATCCTGATAAACGTTTGAATTCATTCTTCCATTAATGATCGCAAGTTGTCCAGGCCCTGATGTAGCAAAACAGCCCTAAATCACGATGCTTCGTTCATCATGCCTCACGGTGGGGATAAGGTGTTAATGTTGGTGAGCTGTTCCATTTTTCCTCCGCACATGACGTTGTGTGTTACTCCCAAACAATTCAACTTTGGTTTCATCAGTCCACAAAATATTTTGCCAGAACTTCTGTGGAGTGTCAAAGTGCCTTTTTGCGAACATTAAATGACCAACAATGTTTGGGGTTTTTTAGACAGCAGTGTCTTCCTCCGTGGAGTCCTCCCATGATACCATTCTTGGTTTTACATATGGCTGATGTGTGCAGAGATATTGGACTGTGCCAGTGATTTCTGTAAGTCTTCAGCAGATACTCTAGGGTTCTTTTTTTACCTCTTTACCTCTAGTATTCTGCGCAGAACTCTTGGTGTAATCTTTGATGGACGGCCACTCCTTGGGAGAAAACCAACCGTGCCAAACTCTCTCCTTTTATAGACAACTTCTGTCGATTGATGAACATCCTGACTTTTACAGATGGCTTTGTGTCCTTTCCCAACTTTACACAAATCAACAGTGCCTAATCGTAGGTCTTCAGACAGCTCTTTTGACCGAGCCATGATGCACATCAAACAATGCTTCTCATCAAGACAATTCTTACCAAGTGTGTGTTTTATAGTGGGCAGGGCAGCTTTAAACCACTCATCAGTGATTGGGCACACACTTGACTTAAATTGTTTGATAGAAATTACTTTCGATTGCTCTTTAAGTCTCCTAAGGCAGAGGGTTCACTTACTTATTTTTACCCCTTCTGTCATTGTTTGCATGCTATCCTCAATGAAATATGAAAACCTATAAATGTTTGGGTGGTTTTAGTGAAAGTAGACACTTTTTTTCATCTGTGTGATTTTGACAAATGTCAGATCACATTTGATGGTGATTGTATGCAGAAATGTGAGAAATTCCAAAAAGTTCAGATTCTTTTTCATGCCAGTGTAAATGATGAAAAAGGGGATAAACAGATTACTAATTGCATTAAAAGGTCCCGTTGTAATAAAATAGATATAGAAATATTAGGGCTGCAGCTATCGAATATTTTAATCGTCGATTAATCGATGGACTAGTTAGTTCGAATAATCGAGTAATTGGATAAAGAACATGGAAAATTTAAAATACCTGAGCTGAGCCTAAAACGGTATATATATATATATATATATATATATATATATATGTATATATATATATATTAGAGATGTCCCGATCGATCGGCAGATCGGGTCCGATCACGTCATTTTCAAAGTATCGGAATCGGCAAAAATATATCGGCCATGCCTTTTTTATATATATGTTTTAATTCAATCGTTTTCTCACTGTATTTAACGTCACAGACATAATATATTACACTCATCCAGTCTGTGATGACAACGCTTTACCGTTAAAGACAGGTTAAAGGCAGCGCAATATGAGTTGAGACAACTTTAGTAGCCTTTAAAGTCTTTCTTCAATTGGCTAATACCTTGCAATCCCTCTTCCTATGATTAGAATTATCATGGGAAGCAATGTGACGAAACAAGGTGGCAATAGATCTTTGTCTTTACACCTCAAGTTATTTCCCAA
The DNA here is from genome assembly GCF_030265065.1 of Corythoichthys intestinalis. NCBI lineage: Eukaryota > Metazoa > Chordata > Actinopteri > Syngnathiformes > Syngnathidae > Corythoichthys > Corythoichthys intestinalis. Next base: position 6,109,438 of record NC_080414.1, on the reverse strand, counting down.
AGCAGAGAAGATATATGCATGGATAGCACGACGCACAGTCATGGTTTTACTTCCCATCATGCATTGGGGCATGCCTGCAGTATCATTTACTGAAAGCTCAACAAATACACTAGATGGCAATATTTAGTTACAATACACAAAGTCACAAGTCTTTCTATCCGTGGATCCCTCTCACAGAAAGAATGTTAATAATGTAAATGCCATCTTGAGGATTTATTATCATAATAAACAAATACAGTACTTATGTACTGTATGTTGAATGTATATAATCGTCCGAGTTTTATTCTTTTTTTTTCTTAATGCATTGCCAAAATGTATATGATCAGGAAAAATTATCGGGAATGATTGGAATTGAATCGGGAGCAAAAAAAAGCAATCGGATCGGGAAATATCGCGATCGGCAGATACTCAAACTAAAATGATCAGGATCGGATCGGGAGCAAAAAAACATGAACGGAACAACCCTTATATATATATATATATATATATATATATATTTAAATGATGATCTATGTACAACAAAAGAACAATTGGCTAACTTACATAAAAAACACTCCGCTAGCATAAATGCTATAAAATGCTAAAAGTTTTTTTTTTTTTTTTTTAACAATGCTCTTAACAAATGGTTCAGACACATATTCCCACAAAAAAAAAAAACGGCTAAATATACCTACCGGTATAAACTAAATTATGAATGCATTAAAAAAACATTTGCTCAAACAAAACTTAGCTTACGTTGGTCTTAACAGGGAGCAGTTGGATTCAGCCATGTGAAAAGAGGCAGACTGGAGGGGAGTGTATCCCCCTAATCAAATAAAACTAAATGCAAACACTTTCAAAATGAACCATTACAACGCCACTTTAATTAAACGAATACTGGAAGCAACAAAATTTAATTTGAATATTTTTTTTTTCTAATCGAATACTCCAGTTATTCGATTAATCATTGCAGCACTAATGTATAAACAACTGTCTCAAACAGCCAATTTAATGAACTATAAAAAAAAATTCCCCCTATAGGTTTGAAATCACTGTGTAGGTTAGGCTGTGTATTGAATCATGCAAAAGAATTGTGCTCATGTTATTATTAGCACACAGAATAATCTGGAACTGATCCAGTGCCAGAAATAGAACAGTTTATATCACTCTCACTCACTGGAAGAGACATGTAATTATGTATTTAGCATTAAAATACAGTATATTTGCGCTTATGATTTATTCAACTTGTTATCTAAGAATCTTCTTCATCTATCCAAAATGTTTTGCCAAGTCTACTTCTTCTATTTGGTTTAATTAATTCCAGATTTCACTATTAAAAAAAAGTAAATTATGTAACAGTACCAAGATGAGAGTGCTGAGGACATTTCCAGTCAATATAAATGTGTTAACACGCCTGTCTGTAGCTATATCAAATCACATGTGCATGACCTTGATTTTTCCAATCATTCACATGAGGTGGGCTATTTGCAATCATGTTGCGTGTTCGCATGATGGGTGTTGTCCTAAAATAATATTTATCACACGTAATCTCACAACATTCTGTATTAGTAATTCCTTGTCTCCTGTTTGGAAAATGTGGTCGAGAGGAGGAAAACGGGGGGCTAACGAGAACAGTGGCCTCATTTAAACTGGATAGATTCTGTGTGTGGCTGCGTGCGTTTGAGCGTGGCTGCGAGTGTGTGAGAGACTGTTGAGTCAGGTATTGCGAGAGATGCTGGCTCCATAGAGACTAGTGCTGGGCGATATGACGATATTTTGAGGAAACGATTGTAGTAAATGTAAAAGCATCTAAAAAAAAAAAAACAGTAGTGGTAATGCTATAAAGCACCACATGACTTAAAGTGTGTACGACACCAAAAAGCATGTTGATTTAATATTTCACGCGGTGTTTTATACCCCTGAATGAAATGGACCGCTTGGATGTGTGTGGAAGCAATAGTTTTGTATATTCAATATACAGTCCCTGACAAAAGTCTTGTCGCTTATCCATTTTGTAGAAACAATTGCTAATACCATACCATTTATTTCAGACATGTCCAAAGTCCGGCCCGGGGGCCAAATGCGGCCCGTGAACAAATTTCATTCGGCCCCCCACCTCTGTCATAAAATCATTAACGTCTGGCCCGCACACAGACTTAATAAATTGGTCAGCAGTACTGCTACCAGCATATGAAGTAGCTTGCACACTAAATGCTACTCCTCATTTACCCACTAAAAGGCAGCAGCACTCTAAGCAATAATACCCAGTGTGACCCTTCCAATTTTCTAAAATGGCGATAATCAACAACAAAAAAGAAAGTTGACTGCGTTGGCCAACACTTCAAGGATAGGTGAAAATTGGACTATTTCTTCACTAAAATATGCAACAACTGTGTCCGCCTCATTTGCAGAGAGACAGTCACTGTTTTTAAAGAGTTCATTGTGAGGTGATATTACCATAAAAGGTAGAGGTGTGCAAAATTTCCGATTCTTAGATTATTCGCGATTCGGCCGTGGAAGATTCGAGAACGATTCACAAACATCCAAATTCCGATTATTGAAATATGCCAAGTAAAGCAGAAGTAGACACACTCAGCGCGCCGCGCGGTCTTCGGTACGTAATTAGGGACGGAGCGAGAGTAGCTAAACATCATGCTTCTCATTACCCGGCCCCTCGGGCAACGCCAATGCTCAACTCACGGCTCTAGCTCAAATCATGCCACGAGATAAAAAAAAAAACAACAACATACCTGACTGCTGCCGAAAAGCTGCTACAAGCCACATTATGTTACGGTAGATATCATTTATATAGGACTAGATGCGTTATAACTTCGGTATCGTTACCAGCACATCTAGAAAAAACTAGATGCGGGCGTTAGTAAACGGCCGCCATCTTAAAGCAGTACACTTCCCCGCAAGGCTGTTGTTGCGAACCTTCCAAGCGAACCTAATTAACTTTTTATCTAAAATACTCCTAAATCGGTAAAATATTGACTTGAATCTATCTTTAAAATAGTTTTAAAACTTTCACATGTTGAAAGTAGACAAAAGAGAAATTATGGAATAACAGGAGCAATTTTAACAACTTTAACGGTTGATTCACAAAATTAAATTAATTGAAAGTAGTTTAAACCTGCTGATATAGAATGGGGACTGGAGTTTTTTATTTACTGTTATTTTTGTATATTTGTTTACTGCTATATGTTAACTTGATACTGAAATAGTAGTTTGGTTTAGCCTGAGAGGATTTTTGAACAATTTCGGAACTAATGTACAAAACAAATTAAAAAAAATAAATAAAAAAAAAGGAGTGGGGTGCATCAATAATCGTTTTATAATCGAATCGGAGCCTCTGAATCGTAATCGGAATCGAATCGTTAGGTGCCCAAAGATTCCCAGCTCTAATAAAAGGCACGCTGACATGTACAACAAGATTACAGGGAAGATACGTTGCAAGCAATTAAAGCAACTTGAAGCTAGTTTAATTTCACAGTAGGATTTCGCAAGAGCCCGAGAGTCGAAAGAGAATGCCACAAAGGCTAGTTGCGAGATTGTTGAAATTATTAATTTAAAAAAATAATAAAGCAAATGTGACGCACAGAATTGCTTGCTAAAATTTGCTTAAATATATTGTTTTACGTAAAGGACGTCAGCCAAGGTCGGCCCCCCCCAAATTTTTACCACACCAAATCTGGCCCCCTTTGTAAAAAGTTTGGACACCACTGATTTATTTAGTAATTAGGGAAAAAAAATCTTAGATAAAAAGAATATGTTGTAAAAATATTGGAGTACAGAGATTAAAACAATGCTGACATTTTGCCGCTCTCTCTCGCATTTTCCATGTTCTGAATCTTCCCCCTCAATGGGCTGAATTCTAAATCAGATGAAGCCATGACCCATCCTGTTGGGAACGCTTGAGCCCTATAATGGTAGGCGTGGCTAAACGGCGGATTAAAAGACTAATTTCTCCTCAACTGCGCTTTGCCAAATTGTTCTATATAGTCGAATCGTCTTAAATTATGATTCTAATTCACATAATAATGCTATTTAAGACATTTTTTTATTCTGTCGTACGTACTTTAAACTTATGACGCATAAATAAACCACAGTTCATGAAAATAAGCAAATTATGAGGTGGGTAACGACTATATTGGGAAAGAATGAGCCATTAACAAAGCATTAAAAGATTACATTCAGAAAATTACATCACATTGTATAGAACTCTGGAATTTTCACTATAATTCTAATTAGCCAATCCTCTAAAAGTAAAGTACAGTATAGAGTATTACATGGAGGTCAGACTGTATCCTTTCTCGAGGCCTTAAAATAGTCCCCTAAGCTTCTGTACAAAGCCGAGGCTTAATTATTTCTCTCCAGAATCGGGAGGTGCCCGAAGTGAACTTCTCCCAGTGTGTCAGCAAGACGCGGCATGAAAATAAAAGTGGAAGTTACAGAACTTTTGCAATGTATGCAACTTTCATCTATTTGTCAGGTTGTGTCAGTCCTTATGATCACAGTGTATTGTACAGTGGGATGAAAAAGTATCTGAACCTTTTGGAATTTCTCACATTTCTGCATAAAATCACCATCAAATGTGATCTGATCTTTGTCAAAATCACACAGATGAAAAAACAGTGTCTGCTTTAACTAAAACCACCCAAACATTTATAGGTTTTCATATTTTAATGCGGATAGCATGCAAACAATGACAGACGGGTGGGAAATAAGTAAGTGAACTCTCTGCCTAAGGAGACTGAAAGAGCAATTGAAATTTTTGCCAAACAATTTAAGTCAGGTGTATGCCCAATCACTGATGAGTGGTTTAAAGCTGCCCTGCCCACTATAAAACGCACACCTGGTAAGAATTGTCTTGATGAAAAGCATTGTCTGATGTGCATCATGGCTCAGTCAAAAGAGCTGTCTGAAGACCTGCGATCAAGGATTGTTGATTTATATAAAGCTGGGAAAGGATACAAAACCTTCTTTAAAAGTCTGGATGTTCATCAATCAACAGTTAGAGAAGTTGTCAACAAATGGAGAGAGTTTGGCACTGTTGCTTCTCTTCCAAGGAGTGGCCGTCCACCAAAGATGATGCCAAGAGTCCAGCGCAGAATACTCAGAGAGGTAAAAAAAAAAAAAGAACCCTAGAGTGTCTGCGAAAGACTTACAGAAATCACAGGCACAGTCCAATAACGCTGTGCACACAACTATTTGTAAAACTATGGCCATGAATAATGTTCATGGGAGGACTCCACAGAGGAAGCCGCTGCTCTCTGAAAAAAAATAAAACATTGTTGCTCTTTTAATGTTAGCAAAAAGGCACTTGGACACTCCACAGACGTTTTAGCAGAATATTTTGTGGGCCGATGAAACAAAAAATGAATTGTTTGGGAGTAACACACAACATCAGGTGTGGAGGAAAAATGGAACAGTTCACTAACATCAACATTTCATCCCCACCGTGAAGCATGGTGGAGGAAGCAACATGATTTGGGGCTGTTTTGCTACCTCAGGGCCTGGACAACTTGCAACCATTAATGGAAGAATGAATTCAAATGTTTATCAGGATGTTTTGCAGGAAAATCTGAGGCCATCTGTCGGATAGTTGAAGCTAAAAAGAGGATGGATGCTGCAGCAAGACAATGATGTAAAACACAGAAGTAAATCAACTTCAGAATGGTTTCAGAAGAAGAAAATACATGTTCTGGAGCGGCCAAGTCCAAATCCAGACTTGAACCCCATTGAGATGCTGTGGCATGACTAACAGACAGCGATTCATGCCAGACATCCCAGGAATCTGACTGAACTACAGCAGTTTTGTAGAGAGGAATGGGCCAAGATTAGTCCTGATCGATGTGCCAGAGTGATCTGCAGCTACAGGAAGTGTCCGGTTGAAGTTATTGCTGCCAAAGGAGCGAGCCACAGAATATTAAATGTGATGGTTCACTTACTTATTTTACCCCCGTTTGTCATTGTTTGCATACTATCCTCATAAAAATATGAAAACCTATAAATGTTTGGTGGTTTTAGTTAAAGCAGACACTGTTTTTTCATCAGTGTGATTTTGACAAAGATCAGATCACATTTGATGGTGATTTTATGCAGAAATATGAGAAATTTCAAAAGGTTCAGATACTTTTTCATACCAGTGTATGTGTATTTACTGGCCAGGTTTTTGGTGAAGGGCCACAATGTCTTTTTCAATCAGATCGGTGGACCGAGTCATTTGTAGGTGAAGTTTAAAAAAAAAAAGCGTATGTAGAATGTGTAAAATACATTGAAAATTGTATTGTTCTTAATTGTTTCAATTATATTTATTACCAAGTGTTAAGATAAATGTATAAATGTTTATGTTAAAGTTTATTTTGTGCCTAATATTTAATTATTAGTATATACAATAAATCAACAAATTTTTAGTAAGCTAATTTCATTCATTCTCTGTAGGCCTACCTGATGTCCATTGGCGGAGATTGAGGTGGGTCCACCCACTCGGTGGCCGAAAAATGTCATTGCATGTAATTGACTTTCCTATATATGAATTTAAAGTGGAAGTCCAGAAATTTTAAACTAAGGCTTAATTTTCGAGTTAGCGGGGATTTAATTAGTCAGTGCCGTTGATTTCATCAAATTCCGTGCAGTGTGTCAGTTATTTGTCAGGATCAGGGCTCCGGAGTGGCTAAACTACCGCGAGTCAATGGTGTCATTCAACTAGTTGTCAGTCGACGTATCATCTCAAATGTTATGAAAATATTTTATAAAGGTTGACGTTACCTAGTGTTGTTTTAAACCCAAGCTTTCAAAAGCTTCAACAACAACTTAACAGTGTCAAGATATACACTATATATACTACCATATTTTTCCAACAGCGGGCGCACCTGACTATAACCCGCCACCCACCGTATTTGGCACGAAAACGGCATTTGGTCATAGATAAGCCGCATTGGACTAGATGCCGCAGCTTTTCTCACTGTATTATGGAATATTTACACGTAAGGATATTAACCTGAAACACTTTATTTGACAGCAGTATCATACGACTGTCATATGACCAAATGAACCACCATGAAGCTTTAAACCCATTGGCTGCAAAGCTTCATTGCTTCAAGACGCTTCATTTGGCCATCACTGCTCCCTTGGGGGAGACAGTCAACCTCTGCTGCCACCTGCTGTCAACACTGTTGTTGTCCAACATGCTTCTTAGCATGCATTGCAGTGCTACAGATGTAAATACCAATCAAAATTCATGTTCTGTGCTAATTATTTCTCCAGGTACTGTTCCAGTTGTTTCATTAATTGCTATTTTTGGTATTTGGTAACACTTCATTTGACAGTGGCGCTATGAGACCGTCACTAGACAATCATAATTGTGAAATGACACTGTCATGCGCATGAATGAATGCTTGTAACAGATGTAATTTAGTGTTATCCAGCAATTATCTCTTTTGAATGGATGTAAAACATCCAAACTGGACAGAGTTAGCGACATAATTTGCCAGATGACACTTCATGACACCTGTCATAAGCATTCACTAATGGCCATGATAGTGTTATGTCATAGTTATGACGGTCTTATGTACAGTTATGGTCAAAGGTTTACATACACTTGTGAAGAACATAATGTCATGGCTCTCTTGAGTTTCCAGTTATTTCTACAACTCTGATTTTTCTCTGATAGAGTGATTGGAACAGATACTTCTTTGTCACAAAAAACATTCATGAAGTTTGGTTCTTTTATGACTTTATTATGGGTTAACAGAAAAAGTGATCAAATCTGCTGGGACAAAAATATACATACATGGATCTGAAAAAGCGAATCATTGACTTGAACGAGTCAGGAAAGTCACTTGGAGCCATTTCAAAGCAGCTGCAGGTCCCAAGAGCAACAGTGCAAACAATTGTTTGTAAGTATAAAGTGCATGGCACTGTTTTGTCACCGCCACGATCAGGAAGAAAACGCAAGCTATCACCTGCTGCTGAGAGAAAATTGGTCAGGAGGGTGAAGATTCAACCGAGAATCACCAAAAAGCAGATCTGCCAAAAATTAGAAGCTGCTGGAACACAGGTGTCAGTGTCCACAGTCAAGCGTGTTTTGCATCTCCATGGACTGAGAGGCTACCATGCAAGAAGGAAGCCCTTGCTCCAAAAGCGGCACCTTGAGGCTCGACTGAAGTTTGCTGCTGATCACATGGACAAAGATAAGACTTCTGGAGGAAAGTTCTGTGGTCAGACGAAACAAAAATCGAGCTGTTTGGCCACAATGCCCAGCACTATGTTTGGAGGAGAAAAGGTGAGGCCTTTAACCCCAAGTACACCATGCCTACCGTCAAGCACAGTGGTGGTAGTATTATGCTGTGGGGCTGTTTTGCTGCCAATGGAACTGGTGCTTTACAGAGAGTAAATGGGATAATGAAGGAGGAGGATTACCTTCAAATTCTTCAAGATAACCTAAAGTCATCAGCCCAAAGATTGGGTCTTGGACGCAGTTGGGTGTTCCAACAGGACAAAGACCCCAAACGCACATCAAAAGTGGTAATGGAATGGCTACATCAGGGTAGAGTTAAGGTTTTCGAATGGGCTTCCCAAAGTCCTGACTTAAACCCCATTGAGAACTTGTGGACAATGCTGAAGAAACAAGTCCATGTCAGAAAGCCATCAAATTTAACTGAACTGCACCAATTCTGTCAAGAGGAGTGGTCAAAGATTCAACCAGAAGCTTGCCAGAAGCTTGTGGATGGCTACCAAAAGCGCCTAATTGAAGTGAAAATGGCCAAGGGACATGTTACCAAATATTAGCGCTGCTGTATGTCTATTTTTGACCCAGCAGATTTGATTACTTTTTTCTGTTCACCCATAATAAAGTCATAAAAGAACTGAACTTCATGGATGTTTTTTGTGACAAAAAAGTATCTGTTCCAATCACTCTATCAGAGAAAAATCAGAGTTGTAGAAATAACTGGAAACTCAAGAGAGCCATGACATTATGTTCTTCACAAGTGTATGTAAACTTTTGACCACAACTGTAGGGGTGTGACAAAATATCGAAACAGTGATATATCGTGATACTTTGTATCCGAAAAGGTTATCGATATGCTCCAGCAAGAATCGAGATTTTATTTTTAAAAAGGTGTCAATGTCTATTGAAAAAAAAAAAAAGAACCAACAAGTTGCTACCAAAATCTTCCACCATAATAGTGTCTAATAGTGTCTCAGTTAACTCTAAGCCTGCCTTGACGGTGCTCAACACCCAATACATTTAGACTGGGAATGTTCCTTCATTCGAAACCAGAGCATTCACAGTCATTCTGTCAGATTTTCAAGGCATTTACAGGTCACTTGCTGTTCATTTTAGGGCCTTTCCAGGTCATTTTCTGTTGAGTTTGAGTCACTGCCTATTCATTCGGGTGATTCCCAGGTCACTTCCTGTTTTGTAACACAAAATAAACAGGAAGTGACCCGTAAAATACCCCAAAATCAACAGGAAGTAACTGAAAATCAACAGGTAAATGACCTTAAATGGCCCAAAATGACCTCATTGCCTGGCATTGGCTGCCATGCAGTGATGGCCATAGACGTTCAATCTGTTTGAAGTGGGAGGGATGGCAGCGAATGAACGAATGTTCATTCGCTGCCACCCTCCCAGTTCAAATGGACTGGACGTCTACTAGTGATAAATTCCAATTCACAGCAGAAGCTTGTTTTTCTGTTTTAGTTGTTTTTAGAATATCCTAGAATGATTTCCTGACCAATGTATCGAGAATCGTTGTACGCCATGTCGTCAGATCGCTATTGTGAGCTTTGTATCGCAAACCGTATCGTATCGTGAGGTACCAAGAAGTTCCCACTCCTAGTCTTATGACAGTCTTATGACGCCCGTGTCCAAGGCCAGCCCAGCCTATACACAGACTAAGCAGCTGCTTAGGGCCCCTGACCACTAGGGGGCCCCCAATCTGGTAACATGCTTTTATGCTAGAGCATTGTGAATAATGCGGCGCACATTGCCGTTTATCTACGCAAACATCCATTTTCTTGTCATTACAATCTGGCAACCTGGGGAGTGACGTTGAACCTGCTTTGCAATGATTGTTGCTCAAACTTGCTTGGAAAATAGATGCACAAATATGTCGAAGAGAATTTATCCTTCTGGAGCAGAGAAACGAAAGAAGAAAATCGGAGAAGAAAAGAAACAACAGTATCAAGGTAGTAGAGCATGTTGTTGATGTTGTTATGCAAGACACTCCGACTTGAACGCTGTTGTCAGCTGAGCTTGTCAATATGTCGTACTGGTAATTGCCATTAGCCGCAGGGCGATGGCCCCGAGCAAATCAAGTAAAGCCAAGCAAGTTGTCGACTGTCGGCAACGGCAAATGTACGACTTCCGCTGATTATAGTATAATGAAATATTGGCATAATATGCATTTGAAATGGTGGGCCAAAAATATGGGCCCTTGGCATTATTTTGCTTCGGGCCCCCAAATGGCCTGGGCCGGCCCTGCCCCTGTCAAATAAAGTGTCACCCCAAATAAATCAATAAACAAGCTGCACTGGACTGTAAGACGCAGGATTCAAAATGAAGGAAAAAAGTAGCAGCTTATACTCCGAAAATTACGGTATATATTTTGCGTCAATTTTATTGCCGACTGTGCTTCGGGGTCATCAACAAGTTTTGCAACCCCCTCCCCCAAAAAAGTCAACTCTGCTTATGCTAGGGTGACCAAACGTCCTCTTTTGCCCGGACAAGTCTTACTTTCACGTAGTGTCCTCGTGGTCCGGGCAGGTTTTATAAATTTATAAAAATGTCCGGTTTTTATGATTTTTCACGGGACCAATTTGAAGAGAATCCCTCCGGCCGCTGGGTGGCAGCAGTTGACATGGCTCCTACTAGAATGGAGGGAAATAGTAGTTCTTGTTTTTGTTGGCAGTTTACCCCTATCATGAGGCATTACCGCCATCTACTGGGTTGACGATTTGGCCACAATGCCTGTTTTTTTTTTGTTTTTTTTTTAATGATAAATACGTATATAATGGCAACTGTTGACTTCTGTTGGAGCTTTGACGGTAAAATCCCGTTTGGTGTCGCATCGGCGCGCTGCCGATGATTGTAAACTTTCATAGCAAAGTTTGATTTTTGCCTCAGCTAGCTATCAGTAAGCTAAACCGCGCAAGGCATTATGGGAAACGTAGTTTTGAACTGCTACGTTTGGAAACATGCTGATTGAATAGTTTTGTCAGTTTATTTCGGTTTTGTTTGTGTGCAATCTAGTACATTGAATGAGATCAATTGAATGGGAATAACAATTTGTCAAGGACAATTGTCGTGATAGTAATTTATAAAAATGTTTAGTTGGCACATAGCCTACTGTGTGTATGTGTATTGACTGGACTACATTTCTATGGGTCTGCATTATATATATATATATATATATATATATATATATATATATATATATATATATATATATATATATATTTTTTTTTTTTTTTAAAGTCATTATTTATTTATTTTTTTCAAACTACATTTTTCCATCCAGAGTGAGGGGGCATACATTAAATATATTAAAGTGATATAGGCATTTCTGAGTGAATTTCGAGTAAAATTCAAGTATCTTGAGGTCGGGCTGAGGCTGGGCTGAGTGTCCTCTTTTTTAGAAATCAAAATATGGTCACCCTAGCTTTTGGTCATATCCCTTGCGTGGGATGGGGGGAATTAAATATTTACATTTTATATTCATTTCATTTAAAAATGGACTTGATTATTGTACTAGTTCAGTAAAAATATATGCAAATTTAAGGTTTTTTAAATAATTTGTATTAATAGGCCACAAATGAATCTAAATTGAGCGCTAAATTCCCCCAGACTACAACCCCCATACAACATCCATATACTTTTTCCCACATGAATACCGGAGGTGGCCATCATACAGGTGTTCATATGAGCGACATACCCTGTTGTTCCGGTCCG